>NC_141055.1:6961600-7219100 GCF_041138505.1 Cibotium barometz
GAATCCCCCGGGTCAAAAACTGTACTCTCAAGCGGACTACGCGCTAGTGTCATAGGTCTAAGAACAAATCTAGACCGTGTTTAATATCATATGTTATATTCTTGAGTCCTTCCAAGAAACTTTTAAACATCTTGCAACGAAGATGTGGTATAGTGTCTACGCACATATGGGGTACTATTGATAAAATGCTTTGCAACAGATCAGTGGTTTCACACTTGTAACAAAGTGCTTCATTGTTGCATATTATTACCCTTCATAAGCGGTTACACTTATGAATCATTTGGGTGGGTTGTACCATCTATCAAGAAAATTCCAAACCACTAATAACCACATTATCAATCCACAGATAATGACTGAGCTTGCTGCGAAGCCATAGGTTGCTAGATAATTGATGGTAATTACACAAGCCCAATGTCTCATTACATCATACATTCAATATAAATGCAAACATCACAGTACTTCGTGATGATGAACTTAGGAATTTCATCCTATCCCTGTTTGGTGTTGGTATGAAGTATAACTATGAGAACATTATTTGCTGCCTCCTCATCATAGCGGCAAAGCTACCTACCCATCACAGGTGGCAATCTCTACCAAGCTATCAATGACAAGCAAATAAACGAGTACTCTTGTAAGAACTTCATAACCATATCTCACACCCAACTCATAATCACTACGGATTAAATGCCAGGGCTTGCAAAATTGAATGTTATCTGATAGGTAGAGGGGATCATCAAACTACGGATGACCTCGACAACTCATTAGGACTAGTGATGTGTAACTTTTAAGTTACTCCACTCTCCTTGCTTATTCCATACCATCGAACAAATCGGTCCCTCGATTTGAGCAACGTCAATATATTTATGAGTACCTCGATACTCATGGATTGTGGTTTGGTAATTTAAAATGTTGATCTAGAGTATTTTTCACTCGAGGATCTTAATTTTATTAGCAGCTATGTACTAGTAGTGAGTAACTACGTACCCACTATCATCACACTAGTAGCTCCATACTAGTCTGTGAGTAACTCCGTACCCAATGGCGTACCTCCCCCGAGTGGGAGTACCATATACAACCATCTATAACAAGATGCTGAAGTCACTTGCTGCTAAGAAGTGACTACACAAATTGACCCCTCCATTGCACATTGCAGTACAATTTCTTTACACAAATATTTGGACGTCCTTATCATAGAGGTCAACTTAAAAACTAGTGCATAGGTCTTGTGGAGTCTCGGCCGACCTAACCACACCACTGGTGACTTTCTAAAAAAAATGTGGCGCCGAAGTCACCACCTATGTACTTTAACTCCGTAAAGTACATGGTCTTCATCTATCATCTATGGAAAGTTGTAAAACATTCCTACGAGATGGATTTTTATCACCCTAAAATTATTGTGCACTATTTTAGTGTGAAGAGCTTTTTTCCTGGGTACCATGGTTCACCCCAAGCTCATCTTTTGCTAAATTCTCCGATTTAACAAAAGATATGTCTGCCTCTGAACACTCCAGTTCAGCCCCAGACTTTGAGTTTACTTCTTAACACTCCGGTTAAGTCAAAACTCACCAGATACAGTAGGATTTACCGCTAAGCTCTCCGGCTTAGCCTCCTATCCTAACTCAGCCCGAGTTTATGTACACTACATATGTCGGATCCGATACTAACAACAACCAGGCTCATCTGGAGTGAGATACTACTCACTATTGCCATGTAAAACCTTATTAAATCCTAGAAATGCTCCACTCATTCCCCAGGGGTCTTACGACTTATAGGGTTTACACGCACATGAACTTTGTAAGCAAAATATCCTGTCATGCAATATTACAATTGCTTATGTAGGAAAGTAATATATTTCCCAAATTCATATGGTAGCAACTAAAATGTGCTCACAATCGCACACTTATGTTGAACATAGGCAAGACTACGCTTGCAAAATGGTATAGGGCGTCCCCCATGCATGAAACTGTCCAACCAAACTAGTCTTACTGCTAACCTCTAGATTTAGATCACTCTGGAACTAAATCACTCTGTTAGCACTAGTACACCATCATGGTCTTGCTACCTAGAGCTTCTCCGAACTCTGTAACTGGGTTTTATCCCAACTCATGGCTATATTTGTAATTGTCAAAGTTCAAATTTTATCTTGCACACTTTATCACTACGGACAAGTGTACATACAGACCTGCCAAAGAGTCAAGTTACATGCACAAGCCTTGGCGTCCCATTTCACCCAGACTACAATTGATTCCGTGAGAATTTGATGTCCCATACCATCAAATTACCACCCAACCAACTGATGTGACATATAAAAAGGCTCTTTCCCCCCTCGAAAGATCACCACAAACTCTCGAGCAGTGGGATGTCAACGCATGGTAATAAAAAGAAGAGAAAACCATGCTAGTAAGTTTAAGAACAGTTCTCTTCGATCAAATTGTATAAGGGCATTGAGCATTACATCTCAAGACTATACCCCTTCAGATTTGTTTGTCACTACAAAACAAACACAAATTTGTCCGAACAAAACTTTAACTCTAGCAAGACGACGCTCGCAAAAGTGAAAATTGAAATCTGGCGAGGCTACGCTCCCAGAGTCTAACACTAGTTATGTCTAGAGAGTACGTTGCTAATGGGGTCATGTGATCAAGGCTATTAGCAAGTAATCGACAAACGCGACCTCAATCCCAGCTATCTTAAATGCCATTGACCAATTTTAGAAGTCATGACCATGGCAAGACTGCGCTTGCAAAAGTGTTTCTACGGACTACACTTGTTCGTCACAATGGACCACATCCAAGTAGACATTTTTCATTGGGTCTAAGCACATTGGAGTCACGAACTTCTTCTTGTGGACTTTCAACAAGAACAATGTGTCTGATCTGCTCTCATATTACTTTGTGGTTAAACCACATGGTTAAACCACTAACAGAGAGAATATATCATGTATCATGTATTGTCAACGAATACTTCTCGAACTACGCGAGAACATTACCATCGATTTCCCTCTTGCCACCTTAAAAAAAAATTCTAGTGCACTACGGCACAATGTGGGTATGAGTGCACTTACGACGTGACACCAACATGTGCACGCCATGACATGACTTGTGTGTGCAAGACTGTCAATGGTTCAGCAGACATGGGCACGCTACGGCACCCTTAGACGTACGTGCACCGCACGAGCAAGTGCGTTATGCCACAACTGGCCAGGTGCACTACGGCACGACTGTATTGGACTCTACCAATGCGTCCACAACTGGTACCAAACATTGGAGGATGCAGGCATTGCGCATATTCTCGCGGGCTACGGTCATAGACGTGTTCACTAGGCACAACGGCCATAGAACGGCTTTGTCTCGAAGGAATCGATAAACGGCCGTGGGATTACTCTCTCTTAGCACGCGACGCTACGGCCGTGTGCGGTGGGTCTCTCTCGTGGAAAACAGGCACTACGGCCACACGGCACGACGGCCGTGTTGGGTTTGTTTGCGTGGGGTGTACCATTGTTTTGTGTTTTTTTTTAATTAAAAAATAAATAAATAAATAACGGGCCGGGCCGGCCCTCGCCGCTTCGGGCGGGGCCGCCCGCCCGTGGGGAGTGCTTAGGGCCAAGTCTGGCGGCTTGCTGGGCTGGCCGCCCGCGTCATTTTTAATAAATTAAAAATGAACAATTTATTTTTCTTTTTAAAAAAATAATAATGGGCCGGGCCGGCCATTGCCGCTTTTGCCCGCCCATGGGGAGCGCGCCTAAGGGTTGGCCGCCCGCTATTCTCATTATTCATAAAAATAAATAATGAAGGTATATTTTAAAAAAATAAATTGTTTTTTTAAACCCCTTTTTTTTTTCCTTCGCCTGCAGCGCTGGGGTGGCTGGGCTGCTTTGGCCGCCATCGCCGCCTGGCCGGCCGCCCTTGGCTGGCCGCCGTCTGGTTGGCTGGCCGCCGCCTGGTTGGCTGGCTGGCCGGCCTGGCCGCCGCCGCCGCCGTCGCCTAGGCTGGCTGGCCTGGCTGGCATTTCAGGCAGAAGCGCAATCCTTCACACAGCGCAACTCGCCCACCTAGTCTCAGCAGCACTCGCCCCCAACAACACCAGCGAAGTTCTGTTCGCTCTGATACCAGTGTTACATTCCCGTAACGCCGCTACGGGCATTACTACAAGAGGGGACGGCCTCTGGCTCACCACCCAGCCATAGAGGAAGAATGAGGATTGCCCCTCATCCCCCAGGCTATATAGTGTGTGGCCTGCCGTCCACACTAGCCTGGCCGCCCATGACTCCACACGGGCGTCCTCTCCCACTGAACCCCGGACATGGCCATCCGGTCTGCCGTCGGTCATTCACAGGCATTACAGCCTACGTGACAGTTTTTATTTCAAAACCAATTATAAAAACCCCTTTTGTAAATATATTTCTATAAATTTACCTTAAATTTTTGAATTAAAAAACCCTTCATTTGAACTCACATGCTATACTTACATATTTTTAGTAGGTGAACCTCTCAAGACCCATGCTTGCTTCATTACCCAAGCGATATGGCAACCATCAATGTGGCCACATGATTCGGTCTTTTTATATGGGAGGATAGGTGACCGTAGAGTCACGTCATGACAAATGATGGAAATGCCCATAATTTCCTTAACTATGTTCTTGTTAAAAAGTTACGGTTGCCAGAGACCAACTCTGTGACCATAAGTATATCATGGTGTCGTTAGCTAATGGTCATGAAAAAAATGTTTGGGACACAATAGTCTTGGGGGTACCTTTAGCTATGTAGGGCTATGAGGCTAGTTTGGATTTTGAGGTCATGCACTTGGCTAGAGCAAATATTTATCTAATAAATGTCGGATCTGTAGGAGCTACACAAAGGGTTGGTGGAGGCCACCTACCCTGGTCCTAGGGACGGCCTCGGCCAGCACCACCACCAGGCTGATGGCTAGTGTAATCCACCTCCTCCCCTAAGACAAACTCCGCATATAATTGCTTTGCGAAGTATATGGAAATCTGGCAGTTGTTCGAAATCCTCCCATATGCGGCAACATATCGACTATAGATATGTGCCGCCATACGAGGATGCGAACATCGCGAAATAGTAAGGGGCTTGCCTGCCCCCAGGCCTCATCCCACGACTATCGAGGAAGAGATCTAAGTAGGCTCCATCCCTAATCGGACCAAGATTACAGACCTGACGATATGTCAGGCCATGTGACACAGGAGCAGTGCGATGGTGGGCTATCCACTCATCTACATAAACAATATCGTGAAGGCTACGAAGGGACGAAAGCATCGCCTTCCAAGTCTGCCATGTTATGTAATGTAGACGGTGTGTCTCTAGAACTCCTATGGATAGCCGCTAACTCGCGGTCTATCTCCACGATGAGGTCCACAATAGACGAGCGGCCCTCCTCATCCTCGGGTGACTCCATGCTAAAACCTAAGTCTAACACAAAGGTCCAATGCTTAGTGCTAAGTAGCATTAATGAAGCTATAAAACAATGCTAATGGGCCCACTAATGCTAATCCAAATCAAGAGAGTAAGGAGAGTGAAAACGACTTCTGACAATGAGGCAAAAAAAAAGTTTTCCGGTTGTAAAACCTCAAACGAGGTTCGGTGGCATCATGCACTTTAGGGTTTGCAAGATGTACGCTTTGGATTTTAGGGTTAGTGAGACAAAGGCCAAGATACGCACTTAATTTTAGGGTTGGTGAAGGATCGACGGCTAGTATCTCGTTTGAGGTACATGGACGGCTTAGATTTTAAGTCATTACCACGATCGAGGTATGTTTGAAGATTCATTTAATACCTGGATCGATAATTTTAAACCGCTGGGATCGTATCTTCAAATGTGTGTGAATGGATGGATCGGATTTTGTAGATAAACGGTCTCGATTTCATCTCTATACCTCGATGAGATATGTGGACGGATGAGATTGCATCTCTGTACCTCAAACAAGGTATTTCAATGGTCGAGATTTTATTTTAATATGTCGTTCGAGATATGTGGACGATGGAGATGGACTGGTCATCAAATATGGAGATGGAGATGGACTGGTCGTCAAATATGCTAAATGTACATTTAAGCGATGTGCCTAGGGGGATACACCGTGGCATTGATGTGGATCTGAGTGGCATGAATATCTCAATCGAGATAGTGTGGCGGCGGTGACCTGTATTGGTGACATGGATGACCCGGACCTGCTAGCATGGCATTAGTTGGTATCTCGTTCGAGATATGTTGCTTTATGCTTGGGAGGCACGTGTCGTGTTTTAATTGATGGCGATATCCCGATCGAGGTACTGCACCCGAGATGCGTGGATGTCCCAATTTTAGAGAGAGTGGATGAAAGTGAGTACCCTCATCTTGCAACCACCCTCAACTAGATGCATGTACTTTTTTTTTTTGGAAAAACGATCCTTCTATTAGTTAATGAGAAAACGCCATAAGGCTACAAAGCTCACCTCACAAGGAGGGATAATAAACACTGTGAACACCGGAGCTCCACCCCCGTGGGTGGTTGGCCGCTCTCTGGGGGGGGCTACCTAGTAGTACATGCTGGAGGTGAGAAGAGCCAAACTGGAGGCCTGTAGTGCCAAGTGACATCCTCGCCCCTCGCGATGAGGAAAGGGCCAGGCTGCCAAGTGCGGAGGAACGCCTTGCGGCGACCTCTCATGCGATCCGAGTCGCCCTGAAGTTTCCAAGGTGTGAATGATGTCCACCCAAAGGGCCTGTATGACCTCCGTCGGTGGAGTCGCCTGGCGGTCTATGGCCTCCCTGCATTGGGCTCTCCATATGTGCCAAGCCGTTGATGGCACACGGAAGCGGTAGAGCTGTCTACGCCCTTTTATAGGGTGCCACACTTCCACACACGCATGCAAACACACCAGAACACTAGACCAAAGAGCATGAACAAGACTTATATTTCAGAAAGAACCTTCATCTTTACAGAATTAAATATCCGAGATATCCTAGACACCAGCTTCATCAAGCACCCGCTCGCAATCAGCCCTCTCCAGCTCCTGGTCGCTCCCAATCCGTTACTCTTTTGCTTCTCTGCAGCTGACCTTTTTGTTCTCTGCTCTGCACCTCAGTCAAAGACTACTCTCTCCTACACCACCAGCACACTGCCAGTTCCCAAGCAAAAAACTAGTCACACCTCTTTGTCCTCACTAGCCAGTCTTCTCTTTTCATCACGGCGATCCTCCACTATTTGCGAGCCCTCCTGGGCATCCAGTAAACACACCAGAACCGGTCACCTACACCGGCTGTCTTCACACCTCTGCCCAACAGCTTGCCTCCACGCACCAGAAAGATCTCTCCTCCACACGGCAGCAACCACACTTCTCTAGCTTCTCTGCAAACTCTCCCTTACACCAGCACCTAGGCGGCTCACTCTCTTAGCTCCCTCTCTGCTGCAACCAGCGCCACACGTAACACCTTCTTTCCTTTTGCCTATCAGAGATGGCTCCTCTTTCTTACCACAACCAGAGGCGGCCCTTGCTCTCTCTTCACTTGCGCTACTACCGACCCAAAAAAAACTTGTCTCCAGCCTATTGACGTCCTCCACGACCCCTTGTCCACCTACACCAACCTGCAGCCCTTATCAGTTGTCGGAGGTAGCTCACACTAACCTGTCACCAGCTATATTCTTGTCATCGCCAGCAGCAAAAGCAAGCCCGTCACACGCCTTCGCCCCTCACGTCGACGTCCACAGCTGGCGCCCTTCTTGCCTCTTCGCTGCACTTCACAAGGTCTCCCACACTCTGTGCCTGTGGTTGCACACATCCAAGAGGCCCCCCCCTTGGCTCTGTATTGCACCTGCGCCTCCGAGAGTCCCCCTTCCACTACAGCAACACCCTCCGGCCTCCTCTCCTTTTCCGTTGTTTAGCTGCGCGCCGACTCCATGCATTCACCAGCCTTCTGGAACTCTTTGCTGGCAGCCTTCTCCAACCTCCACACATACCACGTTTATTTATGGCCACGTTATTCATCATTTTATTTACTTTATTTTGAAAAAAAAGGCCACCATGTTCCTTTCACACCAAAGCCCATGGCACATGGCCCCTTTTCGCCTTTTTCTGCCCATGCCCTCATGCTTCCACATACCTTCAATGCGACCTTCCAAGTGCCCATTGTCCATGGGGACGCGTACACATTCTAGCCAACTAAATAGCTAACATCACCTCCAGCAAGCTATGCTCCGGACAAGTCTGTGCTTCCAAGATTACATCATTTTTTCCTACGCATACACTTCCATCACGCCCCATGCTTGATTGCCGCATCCACGATGCCCACACTGAGTCAATGGGTGCCCCCATGACTTTATCACAACACGAACAACACTCATGTACACATGTACAAGTTGAGTTTGAGGTTCTCCAAAAACTTCACACATATTTAGCAACCCCCTTTTTTCTGTTGAGACATTTATGTCCAGGAGCTGCACAAACAGAAACCACTTATCCTCCTGGATCAAACAGAAACCTCGGTGCATCTACCTTCCAATTCTTCAAGCATTTTCCTCCGTTGATACACCCTGTCATAGCCTTCCACTTTCAGCAACCCCCTTTGCTCTTTGTATATGGCCTCATTACCATCTATTGTTGCACTTCCTCCTCCATACCAGCTCACATAACCCTGTGAGGGAAACATCCATTCCTCACCTCTACTCCCCTCTGACACATCTGAGTCCCACTCATAGTCATATACCGAAATAACAAACATCTGATCATCAACTCCCATCTCATGGTCGCAATCCAACCTGCAGCCTACATCATTGGCTTCCAACCCTTCCGCTGGGCAAACTGCCAGACTAGGACTATAACCAAACCACTCATCCATATGCTGAGCATCCACATGTGGTGTGTCCTTCATACACCCATTTCCCTTCAACCCATCAACATCACACACAGCAACCTCGTGCACTGTAGACTCATCATTATCGCTTTCCTGTAGTTTCTCCAGCTTCAAGACCATTGGCGATCCTTCAAGATTCTCCACATCTTGCACAGGCATCTCTACCAAGTCCAAGCTCCCCAAACTCCCAGGCAAAGCATCTTGGTCCTCCTGACCAACAACAATAGCCTCACATGCATCCTCACCACTGCTGACAACAAACTCATTCTCTTGGGCATGACAAGGAACACACACCTTATGATCAGCAACCGCACATCCAAATTTTATCACATCATCATCCAAAACAGCATCTGACTCATCATCAATCACACCATCACTCCCTTCCTGCACAACTGGCATGCAAGTATCTGTTATCTTCTTCAAGGAAGCCAACTCCAACAGATCATCCAATGCACTATCAAGTACACTGTCCAGCTCATCATCCTCACTCTCACATGCTACAATATCCAACTCATCACTCGTCACATCCATACATACTCCATCCACAGCATCTTCATTAGTAACACCTTGATCATCACTCTCTACCTTGACTGGTTGAAGTACTGGCACCTACAAATCATTTCTCTTTTTTGAATCAAAGAGATCATCCAAGTCATATCCATACTCAAACACATCAGGCTCCTCAGCATTAGCATCACTTTCACAATCCACAGCACCATCAATACTTCCATCCATCCTCCTCCTCATCTCCTGAAAGCTCTTCAGGGCTGATTCCAGAAACCTCATCCTTCTCCATTTCCAACAGGTTAATCTGTCCCATATCTTGCTCTGCAAATGTGACCTTATGGGCTTTACAAACATTGGGCTGAGTTGCATCCTTCACCTGCATACTAGGGCCACTCACCTTATCACTCATTCCCAAAGACAATTGATATATACCACCATTAGCTTTGGCTGGTCTCTCACATTGTGGAATCATATGACCCCACTCACCACAATTCCGGCATTGCACATCACACAGATACCCTCTCCCTCTTCCAATATCTGCAGAATTTCTTTCAAAACTAGATGATGCATCAGTCTTCCTTCCCATATCACCTATGCCTCTTCCTCTTCCTGCAGATTCTATCCAATTCACGCTTAAAGACTTCATGAGGTCCACTGCTTCATGAACCTCCCTCTTCAAAGAATCCTCATGTTTAGGAACAACAGCAGCTTTCCTTCCAGGATGTATACTCTCAATCTCTGGCATCTTGACAAACCTTTTTGGCTCTTCCTACATTCCCAACTGCCTCAGACGCTTCACCTTCCACTCCTTTTCTCGAGCTACTCTGACAGCCTCCTCAAAGCTATCCAGGTTCTTCAGCTCCACCTTCAAACGGATCGTTGGCTCCAGACCAGCCACAAACCGCTCCCTCTTAATCATCTGCGGGGGTACTTCAGGAATCAAAGCCTCACACCATAGACTCCACAGTCTACCAAAATCTATCAGATACTGATCCACATCCTGACCATCCTTCTGCTGAATGTTACACAACTCCTTCCACACTTCATTCGGACTCTTCACATGGACAAACTGTGCCAAAAATGCAGCTCTGACTACACGGTACTCAGGATCCTGTTGATGAATGTTCCTGTGTGTAGTCACAAACATCTGCAACCATACTTTTGCATCACCTTGCAAGCAATAAGTCAAAATCCGAGAAAGGATCTCCGGGGTTGCCCTCTCTTTCATCAAGGCTGTAAACTCCATCTTCTCCAGAAACCTGACTGCACTCTCCTGTGGCAATCCCCAATACTCTGGAAAATCTTGAGCCATCTTTCCAAATCTTGCTTCACACAGCCCCTATCTTCTTTCATAAGCCAGAGGAAATCTGCTCCTTTGTGGAGGCACCAAAAAGTGATGGCACGAAAGCGGTAGAGCTGTCTACACCCTTATAGGGTGCCACACTTCCACACACGCATGCAAACACACCAAAACACCAGACCAAAGAGCATGAACAAGACTTATATTTCAGAAAGAGCCTTCATCTTTACAGAATTGGATATCCGAGATATCCCAGACACCAGCTTCATCAAGCACCCGCTCACAATCAGCCCTCTCCAGCTCCTGGTCGCTCCCAATCCGTTCACTCTTTTGCTTCTCTGCAGCTGACCTTTTCGTTCTCTGCTCTGCACCTCAGTCGAAGACTACTCTCTCTTACACCACCAGCACACTGCCAGTTCCCAAGCAAAAAACTAGTCACACCTCTTTGTCCTCACTAGCCAGTCTTCTCTTTTCTTCACGGCGATCCTCCACTATTTGCGAGCCCTCCTGGGCATCCAGTAAACACACCAGAACCGGTCACCTACACTGACTGTCTTCACACCTCTGCCCAGCAGCTTGCCTCCATGCACCAGAAAGATCTCTCCTCCACACGGCAACAACCACACTTCTCTAGCTTCTCTGCAAACTCTCCCTTACACCAGCACCTAGGCGGCTCACTCTCTTAGCTCCTTCTCTGCTGCAACCAGCACCACACGCAACACCTTCTTTCCTTTTGCCTATCAGAGACGGCTCCTCTTTCTTACCACAACCAGAGGCGGCCCTTGCGCTCTCTTCACTTGCGCTACTACCGACCCAAAAAAAACTTGTCTCCAGCCTATCGACGTCCTCCACAACCCCTTGTCCACCTACACCAACCTGCAGCCCTTATCAGTTTTGCCGGAGGTAGCTCACACTAACCTGTCACCAGCTATATGCTTGTCATCGCCCAGCAGAGCAACAGCAAGCCCGTCACACGCCTTCGCCCCTCACGTCGACGTCCACAGCTGGCGCCCTTCTTGCCTCCTCACTGCACTTCACAAGGTCTCCCACACTCTGCGCCTGTGGTTGCACACGTCCAAGAGGCCCCCCCTTGGCTTCGTATTGCACCTGCGCCTCCGAGAGTCCCCCTTCCACTACAACAACACCCTCCGGCCTCCTCTCCTTTTCCGTTGTTTAGCTGCGCCGACTCCATGCATTCACCAGCCTTCTGGAACTCTTTGCTGGCAGCCTTCTCCAACCTCCACGCATACCACGTTTATTTATGGCCACGTTATTCATCATTTTATTTACTTTATTTTGAAAAAAAAGGCCACCATGTTCCTTTCACACCAAAGCCCATGGCACATGGCCCCTTTTCGCCTTTTTCTGCCCATGCCCTCATGCTTCCACATACCTTCAATGCGACCTTCCAAGTGCCCATTGTCCATGGGGACGCGTACACATTCTAGCCAACCAAATAGTTAACATCACCTCCAGCAAGCTATGCTCCGGACAAGTCTGTGCTTCCAAGATTACATCATTTTTTCCTACGCATACACTTCCATCAAGCCCCATGCTTGATTGCCGCATCCACGACGCCCACACTGAGTCAATGGGTGCCCCCATGACTTTATCACAACACGAACAACACTCATGTACACATGTACAAGTTGAGTTTGAGGTTCTCCAAAAACTTCACACACCGTCATGCTGCTGTGATCATCTCCCATCTATGCCCGTCCCCTGTTAGAACATGAAGTCAAAGTGAGTGTTCTAGTGTGTCTAGAGTGAGTTTTATGTCTAGTCTTTGTGTAAGTGCCATGTGGCATATTGGGATTTATCCCATATACATGTGACACTTAGAGTGTGTGTGCCTATCCTATAAAGGCATTGTACTTTCTAGTCTTAAACATCAATCAACAATCAAGCTCTCTTGGCCTACATGTGAGTACTCTTGGTTATCATTGCTTTGCACTTGTATTGTCATTTCATTTCCATTTCATTCCGTTCCTGTGCCTTCATGTGGTATCAGAGCCACTGCTTCTTTGCTCCTAGAGATTGAGGAGAGGGAGGCTAAAAAGAGAAGCCATGCCCTCTCTCTCTTTCTCTAAGTGCAACAGAGTATGCTCTCCTCCATCTTGAAGACAAGGCCATCTCTGCTGCCCGTCAATCTGTTCGTGCTGAAGCCCACGATTCTGCTCCAGCTGCTGCCTGCTCAGATTCTGCATGACCTGCTCCTACTGCCCGTGCTGAAGCTCTTTTCTGTGCATACATGCTGCCCCGCATATCTCTGTTCAGCATCCTTCAACAGGCCGCCATTCTGCCCTTCTTCAGGCTGCCCTATTGCTGCCTATCAACATGCAGCTGGTCGCCTCAATGATTCAGAAACTGCCGCTGCCCTGCTGCATCTGCATCACGATCTACTGAAAGAAGAGAAATTGCTGTCCACAATACATTGGCGTGGAGAAGCTCTTCAGCGCATACAACTGCTGCACATTATTCTACTTCAGATCTGTCTGCCATGGAGTCTTTGAGATCGAGTACCTTTATTGAGAAGTTCACTAGTAAGAACTTTCCGACATGGCAAACAAAGTTGCGTCTTATCCTTATGAAAGACGGGGTGTGGAATGTTGTTTGTGGCAAGGATAAAAAGCCACAATCGGATGAGAAGAAAATTCTACACTGGGAGAATTTAAACGACAAAGCCCTTTCTCTCATTGGTTTGGGTTTGGGTGATGAAGTTATTCATCATCTTGACTTTGATTCCACTGCTCAAGAATTATGGGAGAAGTTTGAAGGTCTCTTTGGCAATAAGGTAATCAATTCTAAGGTCTTCCTCCGTCAAGAATTCTTCAAACTCCAGATGAAGCATGAGGACTCTCTTCTCGCTCATCTGAATCATATGGAGTCTCTCATCACTCAACTTGCTGCGTTGAAGGCCCCAGTTGGGGATGAAGACCAAGTCGCGGTGCTCCTCACGAGCATTGAAGAAATTCCTAAGTATCGGGAGATTATACCAGCATTAAGAGTGGCAAGCATGAGCTACCATGACATGGTTGCTATGCTTCTTGATCATGAAAGAAGGCATATTGATACTCCTGACGCCAATGCACTATTTTCTAAAGGGAGGTTTCCTAAAGGGAAAGGTAACTTCAAACCTTTCAAGTGCACTTACTGTGGAAAGCTTGGTCACACCGAAGATCGTTGCTTCCAGAAGCTGGCCAAACAACAATCTAAAGACCATGCCAACTTGGTTGGGACTATATCCAACGAAGACGAAGACGATGCAGACACCTCTACTCCAAATCATGCTCTCACTGCTCACATCCAAGATCTCTCTCTTGATGAAGAGGTCTATGCACCGGATGATCTTGACTTTGTTTTTTGAGTGTGTTGAAGGTACTCTGCCTTGGGAGTCCCCCTAAAATGAATGCAAATAAATCATGTGTGTTGAGTCAATAAAGGTTCACAGCCTTGGATTGTCCTCCTAAAATGTTGTAATCTTTCCTGTTTTTTCGTGTCTGACTCCCCACCATTCTGTTATGGAGTCAGGAGGGGGATGTATTGTGGAGTCATGTATTGGCTTTGATAGGATCTCAGGTTGCTCCAGTTGTCTAGACCTCTGAGTTGTTCATGCATCCATGCATGATGAGCCTCTGAGCCATGCTTGATGAGCCTCTGAGTCATTTGTACCATGCTCACTAGCCTCTGAGCCATGCTCACTTGCCTCTGAGATTGTGTGGGAACTATGTCTAGTTCTAACTTGGAGGTTGGTAGTCCGTCAATGCCATGTTCTGTTCTTGGCTCATTCCAGTAGTCTCTCACCTTGCCTTCATCGGGGGGTGTTAGAACATGAAGTCAAAGTGAGTGTTCTAGTGTGTCTAGAGTGAGTTTTATGTCTAGTCTTTGTGTAAGTGCCATGTGGCATATTGGGATTTATCCCATATACATGTGACACTTAGAGTGTGTGTGCCTATCCTATAAAGGCATTGTACTTTCTAGTCTTAAACATCAATCAACAATCAAGCTCTCTTGGCCTACATGTGAGTACTCTTGGTTATCATTGCTTTGCACTTGTATTGTCATTTCATTTCCATTTCATTCCGTTCCTGTGCCTTCATCCCCCTCCTGGGAGACTGCGGAAGAGAAGTCTGGCGTCGAGACCACCGCCATCGCCCTGTCAGAGACGTGGATGGTCACACTGCCAGGGACGTCCTTGTATCCAAGGGCCGGGCTGCTGTCCGTGGCCCAAGCCACCGCACCCCACGTCGCCATCATCTCACCTGGCGAGCCTGCAAAAACCATCCTGAGAGCGCGCTGCCAGACCTGCTATGCCTGTGGGCAATCCCATAAGCAATGCCGCTGCGACTCCTGTGCATGGCCGCACCGAGGGCAGGACGCTGGGTGTCTGCCAAAAGCTAGCCAAACCCCCACAGCCAGTCCTCTATGCGCTGTAAGCTAGAGAAAAAGCGTCACCTTTCGGGGCCGAAAGCTGGCCCAAAGGCGCTGCCAGAAGTCCCTAAGGAAGGCATGGGACAGTCCTTGTCGCCGCCAATGCTCGGCCGCCGCCAGGGTGCCCGCTGTCCTGTGCCTCTGGATCCGCCGCCCCAGCCTCGCTGTGTACTGAAAAAAGGGGGTGCCTGGGCTGGTAGGGGCCGAGTAGGGATCTTGCGAAAGCCACTCGCCTGGATCCCACTGAGGCGAATAAGAGGCCTGCTGTCCCAAGCCCATAATCTCCAAGAATAGTCCTCCCCTATCGAGGCCGTGAGGGGTCAACATGCCACTGTCTCTGATGAAAGCCGACCACCCGCACCCTCTGAAAGATACAACCCTGGAACTCATCCAAAAGTAGTCGGGTCCTCTGAAGCTGGCCTCCCTCTCCCACCTCGAAGGTGAGTGGGGCGACTCTCTCTGCTGAGCCGCAGACCGCTAGAAGGATCTCATGCCGAGTAAAGACATCCATCCATTGTGGAGGTGGAGGGTCCTGTACTGGAGTCTGCCACTCTCGGGGGATGGCCGCCTCAATGTCCTGCCTCATCAACTCTCTGCCCCTCATCCCGCTGAGTCTCCTCTCCTGAGCCTCTAGAGGTAGCTGCTGAAAACATATCCACTCGTCGAGGGACTCGACTGGGCCGGAGCTCAAAGGGCCCCACAACACGTGAGATCACGATCCAACCATATGACCATGGGAAGTCGGATCAAGGGGTTCCAGATCAATGGCTGCCTCAGGCGCTCCTCATCGGTGCCCGGGGGAGTCTGGAAGAGTGACGGCCTCAGATGCTCCCAGGCCCTCAGAAGGCTAGCTGCAAAACGCTCCTCGAAGCCAAGGCCCACTCCTCTGGATCGCTGCTCTGTAAAGATCCACCCGATACTGGGGGTCCAGGGGCCGCTAAGAGAAGGAGTGCGGCTGAGAATCCTGGCAACAAGAAACTCCTTCCACGGCTCAGCGCGCCTGGTAGGAGGCCACGAACCACCAACTTGCCAAGCAAGGCTCGACTCTGACAAATAGGATCAACTATGCCCAGGCCGCCTCTCTCCCTCGGCTAGGTGATCACAGCCCATGCCACCTTGGCCCTGGCGGGCCGCCCGTCTCGCCACCGGACCAAAGAAAGTTCCTGATGAGCCTCTGCACCTGGCCAATACACGCCCGCGAGAAGGCCCAGCAAGAAGTGATGTACCACATGGTAGCAAGCAGGACCTGGTTGGCCACAACCACTCGGCCAGCCAGAGATAAACGAGCGGTACTCCAATACAAAAGCTTCTTCCGAATGCTCAGAAGAAGGGGGGCTATCTGCTGCTCCGGAGATATGTCAATGCCCACATAGCATCCCAAATAGCGCACTGTAGTGCCGGGGGGCAGCCACTGAAACCCATCAACTGGCCTCCAAGTCGGGGGGGCACGGAACTGACCCACAACCCACACGACTTGTGCCAGTTGATCAAAGCGTCCAAAGCTCTGCAAAACCTGTCCATGGCTGAGGCGAAGCAGCGGAGGTTCTCCTCCCCTCCCTGAAGATAGATAACAGTGTCATCCGCAAACTCCGAGTCTAGGAGCTTCTCCGAGGTGCGGATGGGGAGCTAGAGGCCCCGCAAACCTGTATCCTGTGCCGTCAAGAAAGTGCTCATGGCCTCCGCCACAAAAAGAAAAAGAAAGGGCGCCAAGGGGCACCCCTGCTGCACCGAGCGCGAGAGCTGGAACCTCTCTCCGCGCACGCCCTGTATCAGCACCTGGCTATGGGCCGATGTGTAGAGTGCAGAGACCCCACGGATCCACTGAGGGGGGAAGCCCATCCTCTCCATAGTGCCTTCCAAGAAGGCCCAGTCCACCCGATCATATGCCTTCTCGAAGTCAAGAAGGAGCACTGCCAGATCCTCCTGCCGAAATCTAGCCAAAGCCGTAGCCTCCCAGAAAGAGAAGATGTTATCCAGGATGCTCCTATCCTGGATGAAGCCTGTCTGCGTGGAGTGGATGATGTTCGGAAGGTGAGGCTGAAGCTGCCTGCTGATCGCCTTAGCTAGGACCTTGTAGGCCGTGCCTAGCAAGGTGATCGGTCTCCACTGTCTAATCTCCAGTCTGTCTCCTCCCTCTTTGGGGATCAGGTGAATCAACCCCTCTTCCATGCTGTCTGGCATGTCTCCCGACTCCATGATCTCCTGGAATGCCAATCTGAAGCCCCTATGCAAGAGACCCCAGAACCTCTGGAAGAAAGCCACTGAGAGACCGTCCTCACCAGGGCATTTGCCCTGAGGAAGTGCCTGAAGAGCCTCCTCCAGTTCCGTATCCGAGAAGGGGGAGAGAAGGGAGTGCTGCAAATGGGCCAGCACAACCGGTCTCGTGAAGCTCCAGACTGCCTCTCGAGCCTCTCTCACCCTATCATCTGCTGGCTCAGCAGAGAGCAGATCCCTGTAAAAATCTATGGCGATCGCCCAAACCCTGGGGGGATCCACCACCACCTGGCCATCAGCCTGCCAAAGACGCCTGAGACCCTCTCGTCTGAAGCGGTGTCCTATCGCCTCAAAGAAGTCTCGAGTCACTCTGTCTCTAGCCTGTGTCCAAAAAGAAGCCCGAGCATGGAATCGGAACTCCACCCTCGATGGATCTGATCTCTGTGCGAGCTGACTCCATCTGCTCTGAAATCCAAGGGCTCGTAGGCTCCCTCTCCTGAAATCTCTAGAGGAAAGCTAGACTCCTCCCCGCAGGCTCCTCTCCTGCTCTCTGAAAGCCTCCAGACGGTCCAGGGCAGCCTGTCTGAGCATCCCGCTGATCTCCTGCAAACCCCTGTCAAGATCGCTGTGGCTGCCGATCCTCTCCTGAACTGAAGCTCCTGCCAGACCTCCTCAACTCTGGTCGCAATCTCGGGCTCCTCTATGAGACAATCTGGAATCCGGATGCTCTGGCCTCGCTCTCCTCTCGTGGGGTCATCGATCTGGAGAAGCACTAGAAAGTGGTCTGAAAACGAGGAGCCTGCAAGTATACCCACAGTGCCACCTCTATCGCAAGCCCACTCATCAATGTAAAACCTGTCGATGCGGGAAAGGTTAACTCCTGTGGCCCGTCTATCCGAGCGCGAGAAAGATAAACTCCCCTGCAACCTGCCAAACTCCGAGAGAGTCCATGGATCCTGGCCTCTCACATGCAGCACTAGTTCCTCCCAGGCAGCAAGCTCCGGCCCATGAATGGTCTCCTGGCTGCCCCCATCCTGTCCTCTGCATCCTCCAGCATGTTGCAATCCCCCCCTAGGCACCAATGGTCTGCCATGGGGAGGGACTGCCTAATGGTGCTCCAGAACTCAGCTCTCGCGGTCGCCCCATTAGGGGCGTAGAAATTGAGGAAGCCAATGCGGTCTTCCCCAACCCGAAGGATGATCCACTGCACTCGACCCTGGACCAGAGTGCCAGAATCCACAACCTCGGATAGAAGCTGCTCGCTGACTGAGATGCATACTCCACCCTGGTTCCCCTGGGGACCATATGTCGGTGACCAAAAAGTGTGACTCCTGCCTGGCAAGATCTTCCCGCAGGTGCGGGTGCGCCCGGCAGAAAGGTGGTGCTCCTGGATGAAAAGGATATCTATGGGTCCTCCAATGAGAGCCCTCTGGATCTCCTGGGGCGAAGTCTGCCCCTACCAATTTAGCAGCGAGGTCCACCAAGACCCTGGGAGAGGATCCTCATGGATGAGCTATGGCAAGTGAAGCAGCCGCACTGGCTCACCCCTCTCAGCCGGCCCGGATGAGCTGCCCTCCACTCTGTGAGTCTTGGGCGCCGGCTTGGAGGAAGAATAGTCACTGTCAGTCCAGGTGCGGAGTCTCTCCAAAAAAAGGGTGACCTGTCTCTGTGTCCATCCCCACTCCGCCTTCGCCCTGTCCAGGGCATAGGCGTGAGACCAATCCTCTGCATATATGTATCTAAAGGTAGGCTGCACCCTTTGGGGCGGCCTGGAGGAGAATCAGTAGCACCGCCTCAACGGAGGTGTGGACCGGATCCGCCCGCCAATCTCCTATGCCAAACAAGCTCATGCGAGCTGAGTGTAGTCGGGTCTGCAATAGGTCTGTGAGTCCCAGGTCACTGAAGTGTTGAGAAAACTCCAGTATCTGATCACGTAGAACTTCCTCTACTACAGAGTTGCAATCCCATGCTATGTCTGGGGCAACACTCAGAGGAAAGGAGAAGGCTACCATGCTGCTCACCACTGAAGGAGAGCGAGAGGGATGGCACACCACGCAAACTCACAAGGGCACGACCAGTGTCTCAAACAGGCCAGCATCCAACTGGAGACACCTGAAAAAACCATAATCCACTGGGAGCCCCATCTCGCGGGGGCCCCTCAGGGGTGGAGAGAACTCAGTGGGGGCGGGCGGTCGCCATCTCCACCGGCCCGGAGTGGCGGTGGAACAGCCGCTGAACAGAACTCTGGCCTACCCAGCTGCGCTGCCCTGGGGCAGTGGGTGATCTGGAGGAGTATCCTGGAGAGGCCGAGGGAGGGATGGTGGCTCGCGGAGAGGAGGGGGGAGAGCGAGGAGAGGATGGAGAGGCATCTGCCAGAGGAGAGGAGTCAGGGGGGGCCGCCGAGGGAGGCGGGAGGGGGGGCTGGGGGGGAGAGGGGGGGGAGGAAGGAGTGCTCTCCGAGTGAAGGGAAGAGGGGCCGGGGGTCGCAGAGTGCGGCCTGGGATCCTCAGGAATCTGCTCCATGGAGGGGGCGGGGCCCCCCTCGGGGGGAGGCGGGAGCGGGGTCTCCACGTGGGGGGCTCCACCGGCAACCTCAATGGGCACTGAGACTGAATCCTCGTCCATCGGGGTGGGACCTACTGGCCGCTTATCCCTGACTAGAGCATAAGTGTGGGTAGGTGCATGGACGCCAGCCGGGGTCACCTGTCCGCCAGCCTGTGCTGCCTGCTGGCGTCTGCGAGACGACGGTCCCGGCAGGCCGGGCGTTTCCATCGCGGCGAACCTCCTGCCATCCGCCAGCCTCTTGGGACTGCGCGGCATCCTCCGCCGTAGCCTGCTCGTCAGAAGATGGCACCTGCTGAGACGAGCCAGGGATGTCCGGTCTCTGAGGTGGATGGCCACCCCTCGGGCCTCCTGAAGGGGGTCCAGAGGCGGCAGAGCGTGAAGGATGAACCCCCTTGCGGGGGCAAGCGCGTGCAAGGTGGCCCATCTCCCGACAGTTGTAACACTGGCCGGGGAGGCCCGAATACTCCACGCGCTGTATCAAATGTCCTCCAGAAAGACAAGGGAGGAGGATCGTCTTCAGGAGGGACTCCGGTGAAGGAACCACAACACGAATGGCCGGAAGTCCTGCTGCCCGAGCTATCACTGAGGCCGCTGTCTGAGGCGTCTCCACCACCTGCCCGAATGCCTTGCCAATGGATGACAAGAGGGGCAAGTACTCCCTGCGGAGTCCAGGAAAGCAGATAGTGATGGGGAAACCTGTCGCGCCTGCTAGCGGGTCAGAAGCGGGGTCGAAACCGTGAGTCCATCGCGCCAGGAACGCTCGGGATGAGGGAGGGCAATGGGGCTCCGAGCCAGCACCGTCTGAGCTGCCTGGGGGGACTCGAAATCCACCTGGTAGTAGCCACGTCCCAAAAAATTGACGCTGACGATCTTGGCAGGCACGCCAACGAGGCTGCCTTGCAGAAGGTCGCGAAGCTCTCTCCGCATCGGACGGCTACCCACTATCTTGCAGACCAAGGAGGAGGCCTCAAGAGCGGATACTGTAGAAACAAACAACTGCTGATCTGCAGCTGTGAACTCCAGACAGAGACCGGAATCGGCAGGGGTAGTCGGAGCGGCTTCCATGGAGTCCTCCAGAGGGAAAAAGCCAGAGACCGGGGTCACCAACGGGAGGGACACAGCCCTGCGAGGAAACGGAGAGGCGGACGGTGAGAGGATAGCGGGGGCGGAGCGGCGGGGGGAGGGGGGAGCTGAGGCGGGGGGGGAGCTGGCGGTGAGAGGAAGGGCGAAACGGAGACGGAGGGTGGGGAGAGGGAGAAGGTGGAGGGAAGAGCCTCTAAACGGAGGAGAAGGCGGGGGGGGAGAAATGGCGGGGGAGAGAAGGCGGGGGAAAAAAGGCGGGGGAGAGATGGCGGGGGGGAGGAAGCGAGGAAGGAGGCGGGGGGGGAGAGATGGCGGGGGAGGAAGCGAGGAGAGAAGAAGGCGGGGGGGAGATGGAGGGGGGGAGGAAGCGTGGCCGGCGGCGGGGGGGAGAGGCGGAGGAGAGGGAGGGCGCGCGACGGCGAGGGGTGGTAGGCGCAGGAGCAGATTGTGTAGATGCATGTACTTACAAACTTGGAGTTCACAAACTCCTTTAAGAAGTGGAAAGCATAGGATGGGTTATCAAAACAATATGTTATTGTTGCTGATCTCAAGACTGAGTTTGTTGTTTCACATCTGGGCCTTGGAGGACTGGATAAAGAAGAGAATAAAGTTTTTGCTCTCTAATAAAAGAGCAATTATTAAGAGAGCGGCGAACATCAACATGGAAAAATCCAAGAGTTTGCTCGTAAGAAGAGTGGAGGCACGCGTGGAGCTTTGTGAGGAAGCATCCATGTGCTTTTCAACAATAAGTAGCAACAAGTGCTTCACGATTATGGAAGCGAGGAGCATCGCACTTTGGCTCGAGAGGAAAATCCTCCTTTATTGCTTGCTTTGTAAGTATCTATTTTGCTATTTTTCTTTATTTAATCTAATTTGGTTTTAAAATATATTATTTTCTTTAACTACGAAAGCGAGGAGCATCACACTTTGGCTCGAGAGAAAAATCCTCTTTTATTGCTTTCTTTGTAAGTATCTATTTTACTATTTTTCTTTATTTAATCTAATTTAGTTTTAGACTATTATTTCATTTAACTAATTATATCTCTTTTAAATTATTTTTTGTAGAGGGACTTTGTTGGGCGTGAATTAACAAAAGAAGAGTACGATTATGGGTATAAAGTCTCCCTGTCCATAATTTGGGCTTGGATGCTTACGTGAGGTGTATGTTTGACCAAGCCCATTTTTGGGGACTCAAGTTGATGAGGTAAGTAACACATAAGACATTCTCTTATCTATATGTAATTGTCTTTTATTGTTTTATACTTACCTTACTCTTGTTTGCATGTGTGTAAGATAAAGAAAAAGAGGAAGCTCCAGACTATGAACGTGAAGTGGTTGAAGTAAGTGAAGATGAAGACGAAGACGAGCTAGAGGAGTATGACCATTTCTTGAGTGAGAGAGAGAAATTACATAAAAACCATTAGAATTTAAACATAAATGGAAATTTATGTACTTCTTTACTATCATTAATCAATTAACTTCAATAGCATTCATCCAATTATGTAACTCTTCACTACTATTCATCAATTAACCCAATAGCATTTAAAAACCATACCAATTAAGCTTCTCAAGCTTGAGAGGGGTTGAGAAGAGAGAAACATTGAGAAATTATAGAAAAGATCAATATTCACTAATTACCTTACAAATTGCTTGATTCTTTGTTCACGGTAGAGGCCCCCAACCAATCAATTGGTTTAGTATGTTGATGGAGCCACCAATGGGGATTGAAGAAAGAGGGAAGTGCCAAAAACTAATGAATTATTAATGAATTCATAGTTCTTGGCTTAGGTGGAGTAGAGTAACAATGCATAAATACTATATATTTTTTTTCAACAAGGGGAGGCTTCTATTTATAGGAAAAATTGAGCTCTTAACCAAACAAACTGATTCTAGAATTTTCTAACTCAGTTTGGTCAATTTTTGACCATTTTTAGGTCAGTTGAGCTAACTTTTTGTAACTAGACTTGAATTAGGAGAGAGGAGAGATGAAATATCTCAATTTTTATGAGTTTAAAACTCATTCAAGCATGTGAAATATGCACCTCCTTTAAAGAACTCCCCTTCCTTACATATGTGTCAAAATAGAATCGTTATACCCAAAATATCTCATATTTTTAATATTGCTCATAGTTTTTTACTAATAAACCTTGTACATTTTCAACTCTTCATCTTGTGTGAGCATTTACTCATTTTTGGATACCCAAAATATCTCATATTTTTAATATTGCTCATAGCTTTTTACTAATAAACCTTGTACATTTTCAACTTTACTCATTTTTGGATACCCAAAATATCTCATATTTTTAATATTGCTCATAGTTTTTTACTAATAAACCTTGTACATTTTCAACTCTTCATCTTATGTGAAATATGCACCTCCTTTAAAGAACTCCCCTTCCTTACATATGTGTCAAAATGGGATCATTATACCCAAAATATCTGATATTTTTAATATTGCTCATAGTTTCTTACTAATAAACCTTGTACATAGTCAACTCTTCATCTTATGTGAGCATTTACTCATTTTTGGGTATCTTCTTTTACAAAATTGGATTTATCTCCTCCCTACACGTGGATTGATGCTATTGGCCCATAGGAATCTTAATTGGACCATAATCCAATTTTTTTTGAAAATCTAGACCCTTAGGCTAAGGTCCTTTATACCCATTTCCAATTAATTCCAATTGCACATTGGAAAGTTCTTTTTGAATTTCTATTTCAAGGGAACTTATTTTAATAAGATGAGATAATTTTCTATCTAAAAATATTAAAAATCTGAATATTCTCTCTCTAGGATATTTTCTCTCTCTAGGTTAAAACAGTTAGAAACAAGTCTTTCATATTTCTGAAGAGGGATTGATTACAAGGGAAGATGCTGGACATTTTGAGAGGCTGGGGAGGAACTTGGGATAATTTCGCAAAATGCACGAACATGAGACTTAGAGAAAAATTTAATTAAGATTAACCACTAATTAAAAAAAAGTCTCAAAGAGAGTAAGGGTCAAGACAAGAACAAGATTTAAACTTTATTCATTCTTGAAACATATACAGTAAAGATAGAAGAACTCTTTACACTTCCATAAGCCCGTCCATCATATGATCACAAAAGCAGCACTCACAAGCTGCGCACGTATAAGGTAACTCATCTATAGGAATAATTCTGTTGGTTATTGCCGCACCTATCTCAGTGGTATGAGATGTTCTAACAAAAGAACCTCGAGAGGCAAGCCAAAAACAGGGTAAAGGCATATCTTCTGATGAGGAAGAAAACACGCCAGTAAGAAGACCCGCTCAGAAAACCCAAGATGTCTTGATCTCATGACGCAATAGTATCGGGGACCCAAACCCAAGGCTTCAATAACCATGGCCAAGCGGACATTGTTATGAAAGTGTTGCTGACCCCAAGGTGTTACCCTAGTTATGTCTTGATAGGTCCACCATTTGGTCTGAGCTACAGACGTTTCCAAGTGAGGAAAAAGTGAGCGCTCATACTGTTCTATAAAAAACAGACTTGCTTGCGTCTTGAAGGTGAGAAATCATCATGGATAAAACTAATTCCTGTTGCCAAGCCATGAAGGAGATTAAGAAGAAGGGAGATCGATGGAAGTAAGATTACTGTGAGCGATAAGTAAAAGTTACGACTTATATAAAGGAAGGAGTTAGCGTAACCTAGAAGCCAACGGTATCTTGCCACCACTGAAGTTTTACCGTCTTTCCATGATTTGGGTTTGGCACATATTTCTATAGAAGGCATTAAAAACTTTGAGATGAGGAGATAAAAGAAGTTCGTAGGCTAAGTTACTTACTTTCTTTGGTCCACAATATGTGGGGGATAACTACTTATACCTTCCTAGAGATAAAGAAATTCTTTTGGTCCGTATTCAAATGAAGACCATAACTGCTTCTTTGAATTCTCTGACTGTCCTCTTCTTATCTGTATATTGTTTTTGTCGATCCTGGGCAGCGTTTATATCTTTATGAATTGCCTGCATCTGTTGCTTTAAGTCGCCAAGCATTTGACTGGTCATCTCGACCCTAATCAATGGGTTGGACCTAGTTTAAGCAATCTTGTCCAAGACGGACCCTGATTAGATTGGTATGAAGGAATTGGTCTCTGAATTTGGGTTCTAGACTTCCCTGTGCCCTTTCCATGGTAGGAGTCGGACAGTCTTTTAACTGATGGTCAAAAACTTGGCATCCAAAACACTGGTTCTCACTTTTGAACTCATCGTTCTGAATCTTTAAAACAGGTGGACTCCTGAGAAGGTATTCTGGGTAAAGTGTCTTCCCTTTTTAAACAGAATCTTTCTTTTATTTAGAGAGGGAATAATTATAAGATCAGAAAAGGAGATTCTTACTCCTGTATACCTCGAAGGCTGGGGGAGAATTTCTTACATTCTACCCCACTTAAAAAGTGCGAGATGTCCTTATCTCGCGAAGTAGAGGGCAACTCTTTTTCTTAAGATCCAATTTATTCTGGGGTTCCTTATATTCTGGTCAACCCAACAAAATACGGGGATAATTATCCCTTAAATAGAACTCATCATAACAATTCTTTCAATCATATCATTCATATCTTTAACACGATAATGGTCCATTAGATCGAAAAATTTTCTTTCTGAACATTCCTCTGGGAATTTCAGTCAAGCAAGTTCTCAATTTGTCATCCCTTAACTTGATATACCGAGTCAAGTGTACAGTAGCAATTTGACAGCACAATCCACTAATCTCATAGTGATTTGCTGAAATCATTATCATCATTCCAGTTATGAATATCATCACAGGGACTCGTCCCATTCATCCTCATTGAGGTTTCGCGCTCAGCTTATTACATTTCAATCAAATTTCAAGGATCATCATTTTTCACTCAAAATCCAAATCAATTCATTAGTTCTCAAATAGAATTAAAAATCATATCAACCACATTCGAAATCATCATCTGGATAGCATTAATGCTTATAATTTCAAGTCTTAGATTTACTCGTATATACTGTCGGTAAAGAGTTGCAGTTATACCCTCGGTATATACAGGTAGTCATGATACTTGGAACTATAAGGTAAATACCATCATGTCTAGGCCTCAAGCAAGTCAGGGTTCCATACAATTGCGGTACTTCCATTTGAAGACCCAATTACTAATTTATTAATTTTCAGTTTGAATATCAATTTGTATGAATTATATCACACAATTACAACCTTTTTGAGATTCTAGATAGATTTTTGATATATTTGGCTTCTCAGTTGATCCTCATTAACCAAAGGCTCTGATACCAACAGTGAGATCCCTGTCCCCACCATGCGACGGACTCGGGGTACTAGCAGCAGAAGTAGCACTTCATGCGCAGGGCAGGGACCCACACTCGGGACCTCGTCCACGGATATCCGGACAAGAGACTAATCCGTCGGTTTTTCCAAAACCGAACTCGAAAAAACTTCCCTTATCCGGAAAGCACGGGCGATTCCACCAGGATAACTTTTTACTCTAACGTAGTCAAGATCATTACTGATCACGCTGATCCGACTGCACCTATAAAGTGGCAACTGTGAGATCCCTGTCTCCACCATACGACGGATTCGGGGTACTAGCAGTAGAAGTAGCACTTCATGTGCGGGGCAGGGATCGACACTCGGGACCTCGTCCACCACGGATATCCGGACAAGAGACTAATCCGTCGGTTTTTCCAAAACCAAACTCGAAAAAACTTCCCTTATCCAGAAAGCACGGGCGATTCCACCAGGATAACTTTTTACTCTAACGTAGTCAAGATTATTACTGATCACGCTGATCCGACTGCACCTATAAAGATACTCGGTCGGATCAAGAAGAAACTTGCACTTGGATCATTGGGATCAACGCTTTTTTTCCCATCAAGAGGCACAGCCGTTGATTCCTATCCATAGAACAATTACTATCCGGGATTTACTTTATCTATCGTAATAACAGAAATTGAGTCTTGATTTACGGATCCATCAGCCCAGCCTAACCCCATCCAGTCCCATGGGTTAGCCAACCGCCCAACCACTGTAGTGATGGGATCCAATTAAGAATTTGGTTAGGTTTTGTCCCGGGTACCAAGGAAAAGAGTTCCAAGGCCCCCTAGCCGGAAGTTCATGCAAACATAAAACTAGTCACACCACTTACACACCGAATATGAAATTACCTTTTTCTTAGCATCAGCTAACTTTAAAACAATCCTTTAATGAAACCATTATGTCACTGATGACAATCCTCAAAGTCTCTGGTTGAATCCTTATTTACAGTCATTCATTCATCTGTATACTTATGGCATCATTGGCAACCAGAACGCTCACCACCTGTTCACTCAGGGGCCTTTTCCATAGTTCTTAGCTCATAGTAACCGGCAATATATTCATATAATAGAATGGAATCTCCGTGGAAGATCAGCAATATCAACCCACAGATCCATATAAAAGAGCCATGGACTCATCCGTTGAGGACCAACAAGGTCAATCAACCAGATCCATGCCCGGTTTCAGAAAACAACTCTTACTCCTTGTTCCAATATCTTCCACGATGCACGTGTGGGTATCTTTGGCGAAGCAGAGCCCGAGCACCATATGGTCAGCACCCTCTAGGATCCTTCGCAGGTAACCTAGCGCTTCACTCATAGGCCTCTTCCTTGGTCCCTAATCCACCGTACCGGAAGCTCACCATTTAAATCGAACCGAGGCTGGTCAAGACCTCGGCCGACCTTGCTACGCGAGACGTCCTCCATTGACTCTCCGTCAGCAGTTGCAACTTTATCAGTTAGGTCTCCACGACCTTAATCACAAGACGGTCAAAATGCTTCCCCAGTATTCTTGACATAAAACAGCCATTTACAAACAGCATTTACAAACAGTTTACAAATACAATTTCTATATTAACTCTCATTTTTCCACATTATCCCTCATTAATCCACA
This sequence comes from Cibotium barometz, assembly GCF_041138505.1. Classification (NCBI taxonomy): domain Eukaryota; kingdom Viridiplantae; phylum Streptophyta; class Polypodiopsida; order Cyatheales; family Cibotiaceae; genus Cibotium; species Cibotium barometz. The sequence continues at coordinate 6,989,469 of NC_141055.1, forward strand.
TTACTTATTCCACATTCCATTTATATTCCAAGCACATCATTTTCCATCTCTTCACTTCAGATTCCTTCACATTACATATCATATATTCATATCCATATCCACATCCATACATCCTCATCCACATCCACATTCACATCCATACATCCACATCTACATGCTTACCTCCATTTTCACATCCTCATTTATACATCCACATCCCATATCCACATTCATACATACACATCCATATCCATATCCATACATCCACATCTACATGCATACATCCACTATCACGTCCTTACATCCACATCCACATACATACATACATCCACATCCACATTCCCATTCACATCTCTACATCCACATCTACATCCACATACATACATACATCCACATCCACATTCCACATTCACATCTATACATCCACATCTACATCCACATTCACATATATTCACATCCACATTCCCATTCACATCTATACATCCACATCTACATCCACATACATACATACATCCACATCCACATTCCACATTCACATCTATACAGCCACATCTACATCCACATTCACATCTATGCATATACATCTTCATGCATACATCCATTTTCACATTCATACATCCACACTCCCATCTCCACATCCACACATCCACATACATACATCCATTTCCACATTCCCATTCATATAATACCATATGCCTTCACATCTAATCTTTTACATCACATCCATTCTCGCCCTATCACAACCCATATACATCTTATCCTATCACATACACTTCTTACCTCATCCCATACACATCTTATCACATCTTAATTCATCTTATCATGTAAGATCCCTATGCCCCTCCGCGCGAGGCAGGGTTTCTCACTCGGGGCCTCGCCCTTGAATGTCCGGGCACGAGACTAAACTTGTGGTCACTCCAAAAAAAAAAAACAAAATCGGGAAAAATTCCCATGTCCGGAAAGCAGGGACGATTCCATCTTTATGAATTTTTATTTTTTTTTAAATAAAAACTTTTCTAACGTGAACAATTCTACGCTATCCTTCAACTGAATAACTCAGATAGAAGAAAACTATCACTAATATAATTTGATCATTTTAGTAAATTCAACGCTTTTTTCCTGATCAAGGTCAGGCACATCCGTTGATCCACTTATTTGAAAAATTTATCAGGGAATTGTCTAACTATTCGAATCTTAGCGTAATTCTAATATTTTTCAATTTGATTATTAAAACTCCACTGATTCCAGCCTAACCCCATCCGGCCCATGGGTTAGCCACCACCCTACCACTGGAATCGGTGGAACCAAATGTAAGATTCCTCCCCAGCCTTCGAGGTATACAAGAGTAAGAATCTCCCTTTTTGATCTTATAATTATTCCCTCTCTAAAATAAAAGAAAGATTCTGTTTAAAAAAAGAAGACCCTCTCCCCAGAATACTTTCTCAAGAGTCCACCTATTTTAAGGATTCAGAACGATGAGTTCAGAAGTGAGAACCGGTATTTTGGATGCCAAGGTTTTGGTCATCAGTTAAAAGATTGCCTGACTCGTACCATGAAAAGGGCACAAGGAAGTCTAGAACCCAAATTCAGAGACCAATTCCTTCATACCAATCTAATCAGGGTCCGTCTCGAACAAGATTGCTTAACTCCATTAACTAGGTTCGACCCATTGATTAGGGTCGAGATGACCAGTCAAATGCTTGGCGACTTAGAGCAACAGATGCAGGCAATTCATAAAGATATAAACGCTGCCTAGGATCGACAGAGACAATATACAGATAAGAAGAGGACAATCAGAGAATTCAAAGAAGCAGTTATAGTCTTCATTTGAATACGGACCAAAAGAATTTCTTTATCTCTAGGAGAGTATAAGTAGTTATCTCCCAGATATTGTGGACCAAAGAAAGTAGGTGACTTAGCCTACGAACTTCTTTTATCTCTTCATCTCAAAGTTTTTAATGCCTTCTATAGAAAAATGTGCCAAACCCAAATCATGGAAAGACGAAAAAACTTCAGTGGCAAGATACCGTTGGCTTCTAAGTTACGCTAGCTCCTTCCTTTATATAAGTCGTAACTTTTACTTGTCGCTCACAGTAATCTTACTTCCATCGATCTCCCTTCTTCTTAATCTCCTTCATGGCTTGGCAACAGGAATTAGTTTTATCCATGATGATTTCTCACCTTCAAGACGCAAGCGAGTCTGTGAAGAAAGATTTTATAGAACATTATGAGCGCTCACTTTTTCCTCACTTGGGAACTTCTGTAGCTCAGACCAAATGGCGGACCTATCAAAACATAACTAGGGTAACACCCTGGGGTCAGCAGCACTTTCGTAATAATGTCCGCTTGGCCATGGTTATTGAAGCATTGGGTTTGGGTCCCCGATACTACTGCGTCATGAGATCAAGACATCTTGGGTTTTCTGAGCGGGTCTTCTTACTGGCGTGTTTTCTTCCTCATCAGAAGATATGACTTTACCCCGTTTTTGGCTTGCCTCTCAGAGGTCCTTTTGTTAGATCACCTCATACCACTGAGATAGGTGCGATAATAACCAACAGAATTATTCCCATAGATGAGTTACCTTATACGTGCGCAGCTTAACTGTGAGATCCCTGTCCCCACCATGCGATTGATTCGGGGTACTAGCAGCGGAAGTAGCACTTCATGCGCGGGGCAGGGACCCACACTCGGGGCCTCGTCCACCACGGATATCCGGACAAGAGACTAATCCGTCGGTTTTTCCAAAACCGATCCCGGAAAAACTTCCCTTACCCGGAAAGCACGGGCGATTCCACCAAGATAACTTTTTACTCTAACGTAGTCAAGATCATTACTGATCACGCTGATCCGACTGGACCTATAAAGATACTCGGTCGGATCAAGGAAGAAACTTGCACTTGGATCATTGGGATCAACGCTTTTTTCCCCATCAAGAGGCACAGCCGTTGATTCCTATCCATAGAACAATTACTATCTGGGATTTACTTTATCTATCGTAATAACAGAAATTGAGTCTCGATTAAAACGGATCCATCAGTCCAGCCTAACTCCATCCGATCCCATGGGTTAACCAACCGCCCAACCACTGTAGCGATGGGATCCAATTTGGAATTTGGTTAGGTTTTGTCCCGGGTACCAAGGAAAAGAGTTCCAAGGCCCCCTAGCCGAAAGTTCATGCAAACATAAAACTAGCCACACCACTTACACACCCAATATGAAATTGCCTTTTTCTTAGCATCAGCTAACTTTAAAACAATCCTTTAATGAAACCATAGTACCACTGATCACAATCTTCCAATTTATCCGGTTGATTCATAATTTCCCATCATTCCTTCATGAGAGTATCCATGGCATCATTGGCAACTAGAACGCTCACCACCTGTCCACACAGGGGCCTTTTCAATAGTTCCTAGCCCATAATACTCAGCAATAAAATCACTTATAAAAATCAAGATGGACTCTCGTTGAAGATCAGCAAGATCAACCAACAGATCCATATAAAGAGCCATGGACTCATCCATTGAAGACCAGCAAGGTCAATCAACCAGATCCATGCCCGGTTTCACAAAACAACTCTTACTCCTTGTTCCAATATCTTCCTCGACGCACGTGTGGGTATCCTGGGCGACCCAGAGCCCGAGCACCGTATGGTCAGCACCCTCTAGGATCCTTCGCAGGTGACCTAGCGCTTCACTCATAGGCCGCTTCCTTGGTCCCTCATCCACCGTACCGGAAGCTCACCATTTTTAATCGAACCGAGGCTGGTCAAGACCTCGGCCGACCTTACTACGCGAGACGTCCTCCATTGACTCTCCGTCAGCAGTTGCAACGTTAACAGTTAGGTCTCCACGACCTTAATCACAAGACGGTCAAAATGCTTCCCCAGCATTCTTGACATAAAACAGCCATTTACAAACAGCATTTACAACAGTTTACAAATACAGTTTCTATATTAAATCTCATTTTTTCACATTATCCCTCATTAATCCACATTACTTATTCCACATTCTATTTATATATGTACTCATCCAATTACATCATTTTCCATCTCTTCACTTCAGATTCCTTCACATCACATATCATATATTCACATCCATATCCACATCCATACATCCACATCCACATCCACATCCACATTCACATCCATACATCCACATCTACATGCTTACCTCCATTTTCACATCCTCATTTATACATCCACATCCCGTATCCACATTCATACATACACATCCATATCCACATCCAAACATCCACACCCACATGCATACATCCACTATCACGTCCTCATTCATACATCCACATCCACATACATACATACATCCACATCCACATTCCCATTCACATCTATACATCCACATCTACATCCACATACATACATACATTCACATCTATCCAAAAATTTCTGAAAATCTAGACCCTTAGGCTAAGGTCCTTTATACCCATTTCCAATTAATTCTAATTGCACATTGGAAAGTTCTTTTTGAATTTCTGTTTCAGGGGAACTTATTTTAATAAGATGAGATAATTTTCTATCCAAAAATATTAAAAATTTGAATATTCTCTCTCTAGAATATATTCTCTCTCTATGTCAAAACAGGCAGAGACGAGATCTCTTATAATTCAGAAAAGGAAATTAATTACAGGGGAATATGCTGGACATTTTGAGAGGCTGGGGAGGAATCTTACATTCACTCCCACTTAAAAAACGCGAGATGTCCAATATGAGACTTAGAGAAAAATTAATTAAGATTAACCCCAAAAAGAAAGTCTCAAAGAGAGTAAGATTCGAGATAAGAACAAGATTTAAACTTTATTCATTCTTGAAACATATACAGTAAAGATAGAAGAACTCTTTACACTTCCATAAGCCCGTCTATCATATGGTCACAAAAGCAGCACTCACAAGCTGCACAAGTATAGGGTAACTCATCTATGGGAATGATTCTGCTAGTTATTGCCGCACCTATCTTAGTGGTATGAGGTGATCTAACAAAAGGACCTTTGAGAGGCAAGCCAAAAACGGGGTAAAGGCATATCTTCTGATGAGGAAGAAAACACGCCAGTAAGAAGACCCACTCAGAAAACCCAAGATGTCTTGATCTCATGACGCAGTAGTATCGGGGACCCAAACCCAAAGCTTCAATAACCATGGCCAAGCGGACATTGTTACGAAAGTGCTGCTGACCCCAGGGTGTTACCCTAGTTATGTTTTGAAAGGTCCGCCATTTGGTCTGAGCTACAGAAGTTCCCAAGTGAGGGAAAAGTGAGCGCTCATACTGTTCTATAAAATCTTTCTTCACAGACTTGCTTGCGTCTTGAAGGTGAGAAATCATCATGGATAAAACTGATTCTTATTGCCAAGCCATGAAGGAGATTAAGAAGAAGAAGGGAGATCGATGGAAGTAAGATTACTGTGAGCGATAAGTAAAAGTTACGACTTATATAAAGGAAGGAGCTAGCGTAACCTAAAAGCCAACGGTAACTTGCCACTGAAGTTTTACCGTCTTTCCATGATTTGGATTTGGCACATTTTTCTATAGAAGGCATTAAGAACTTTGAGATGAGGAGATAAAAGAAGCTTGTAGGCTAAGTCACCTACTTTCATTGAATTCAGATAAGGTTCACAATATCTGGGGGATAACTTCTTATACTCCCCAAGAGATAAAGAACTTCTTTTTGGGCCATACTCGAATGAAAACCAAAACCGTGGTATCCAAAACACCGATTTTCACTTCTGAACTCATTGTTCTAAATCCTTAAAACAGGTGGGACTCCTGAGAAGTATTCTAGGGAAAGGATCTTCCTTTTTTTTTAAAAAACAGAATCTTTCTTTTATTTTAGAGAGGGAATAATTATAAGATCAAAAGGGAGATTCTTACTCCTGTATACCTCGAAGGCTGGGGAGGAATCTTACATTCTACCCCACTTAAAAAGTGCGAGATGTCCTCATCTCGTAAGTAGAGGACAACTCTTTTTCTTAAGATCTAATTTTATTTTGGGGTTCCTTATATTCTGGTCAACCCAACGGAATACTGGGATAAATATCTCTTATATAGAACTCATAACAATTCATTCAGATCATATCATTCATATCTTTAACATGATAATGGTCCATTAAACCGAAAAATTTCCTTCTGAACATTCCTCCACGAAAATTTCAGTCAAGCAAGTTCTCAATTTGTCATCCCTTACTTAATCTACCGTCTCAAGTGTCAATAGTAGCAATTTGATAGCACAATCCACTAATCTCATAGTGATTTGCTAAAATCATTATCATCATTCCAGTTATGAATATCATCACAGGGACTCGTCCCATTCATCCTCATTGTGGTTTCGCTCAGCTTATTACATTTCAACTAAATTTCATAATTCATCATTTTCCAATCAGAATCCAAATCAATTTCATCAGTTCTCAAACAGAATTAAAACTCATATCAACCACATTCGAATTCATCATCTGGATAGCATTAACGCTTGTAATTTTAAGTCTTAGATTTACTCGTATATACTGTCAGTAAAGAGCTGTAGTATACTCTCAGTATATACGGGTAGTCACGGCCCTTGGAATTATAAGGTAAATACCATCATGTCTAGGCCTCAAGCAAGTCAGGGATTCTATATAATTGCGGTACTTCCATCTGAAGACCCAATTACCAAATTACGAATTTTAGTTTGAATATCAATTGTATGACTTATATCACACAATTACAACCTTTTTGTGTTTCTTGATAAATTTTTGACATATTTGTCTTCTCAGTTGATCTTTATTAACCAAATGCACTGATACCAACTGTAAGATCCCTGTTCCCACACCGAGCAACAAATTCAGGATACTGGCAGCGGAAGTAGCACTTCTCGCGCGAGACAGGGGTCCCACATTCGGAGCCTCACCCATGGATATCCGGATAAGAGACTAATCCATCGGTTGTTCCAAAACCAAACCCAGAAAAACTTCCTTTACCGGAAAGCACGGGTGATTCCACCAGGAAAACTTTTACTCTAACGTAGTCAAACCCTTACTGATCAAACAGATCTGGCTGCATCTATAAAGATACTTGGTCAGATCAAGGAAGAAACTTGCACTTGGATCATTGGGATCAACGCTTTTTTCCCCATCAAGAGGCACAGCCGTTGATTCCTATCCATAGAACAATTACTATCCGGGATTTGCTTTATCTATCGTAGTAACAGAATTTGAGTCTCGATTTATGGATCCATCAGTCGAGCCTAACCCCATCCAGTCCCATGGGTTAGCCAATCGCCCAACCATTGTAGTGATGGGATCCAATTAAGAATTTGGTTAGGTTTTGTCCCGGGTACCAAGGAAAAGAGTTCCAAGGCCCCCTAGCCGGAAGTTTATGCAAAATAAAACTAGTCACACCACTTACACACCCAATATGAAATTGCCTTTTCACAGATTCATCAAGTTTTAAAACAATCCTTTAATAAAACCATAGTATCACTGATCACCATCTTCCAAATTATCCGGTTGATTCAATTTCCCATCATTCCTTCATCAGAGTATCTATGGCATCATTGGCAACTAGAACGCTCACCACCTGTCCACTCAGAGGCCGTTTCAATAGTTCCTAGCCCATAATACTCGGCAATATAATCACTTATCAAGATGGACTCTCGTTGAAGATCAGCAAGATCAACCAACAGATCCATATAAAGAGCCATGGACTCATCCGTTTGAGGACCAGCAAGGTCAGTCAACCAGATCCATGCCCTTCAGAAAACAACTCTTACTCCTTGTTCCAATATCTTCCTCGACGCACGCGTGGGTATCTTGGGCAACCCAGAGCCCGAGCACCGTATGGTCAGCACCCTCTAGAATCCTTCGCAGGTGACCTAGCGCTTCACTCATAGGCCCCTCATCCACCGTACCGGAAGCTCACCATTTTAATCGCACCGAGGCTGGTCAAGACCTCCGACCTTGCTGCGCGAGACGTCCTCCATTGACTCTCCATCAGCAGTTGCAACTTTATCAGTTAGGTCTCCACGACCTTGATCACAAGACGGTCAAAATGCTTTCCCAGCATTCTTGACATAAAACAGTCATTTGCAAACAGTCACAAAATACAGTTTCTATATCGAACTCCATCTTTCCACATTATCCCTCCTCAATCCACATTATCCCTCCATCTTTCCACATTATCCCTCCTCAATCCACATTACTTATTCCACATTCCCTTCATATGTACTCATTCTCATCCATTCATTCATATCAACGACACAGTATTTCCCATACACATTCACCTTCATTATTCTTCATACCCATCCATGCATACATCCATTTTCACATCCTTACTCATACATCCACATCCACATACATACATCCATACATACACATCCACATGCATACATCCACATCTACATCCATACATACATACATACACATCCACATACATACATCCACATCTACATGCATACATCCATACATACACATCCATATGCATACATCCACATCCTCATTCGTACATCTACATCTACATGCACATTCATGCATCTTTATCCATACATCCTCATTTACATGCACATTCACATCCATACATATATCTATTTTTTCCTTCCCATTCATATAGCCCCATACGCCTTCACATCTATTCTTTTACATCACATCCATTTTTACCTTATGACAACCCATATACATCTTATCTCATCACATACACTTCTTATCTCATTCCATACACATCTTATCACATCTTAACTCATCTTATCACATCCTAACTCTTCTCATATACATCTTATCTCATTTTATCACATCTCATACACTTCTTATCACATCTTAACTCATCTTATCACATCCTAACTCATCTCATGTGCATCTTATCTCATCTTATCACAGCTCATACACCTCTTATCACATCCTAACTCATCTTATCACATCCTAACTCATCTCATGTGCATCTTATCTCATCTTATCACATCTCATACACCTCTTATCACATCTCATACACCTCTTATCACATCTTAACTCCTCTTATCACATCTTAACTCATCTCATATGCATCTTATCTCATCTTATCACATCTCATACACCTCTTATCACATCCTAACTCATCTTTTATGCATACCTCTATGCAAGAATTTCAATTGTGATAAAAAAAACACTTTTACAATAAAATAATTATTTTTTGTAATATTTTTATAATAAAATAATAATTTATTTATTTTTTTCATTTCTATGCACGAAATTCAATATGATGAAAATAACTTTTTATAATAAAATAATCATTTTTTTTCTTTACAATTTTATAATAAAATAATAAAATATTCATCTTTTATGCATACCTCTATGTATGAAATTCAATTATGTTAAAAGTAACACTTTTACAATAAAATATTTATCTTTTATGCATACCTCTACGCATGAAATTTAATTATGTTAAAAGTAACACTTTTATAATAAAATATTGATCTTTTATGCATACCTCTATGCATGAAATTTAATTATGCTAAAAGTAACATTTTTGATATAAAAATTTATCCATTATGCATACTTCTATGCATAAAATAAAAATGATAAAAGTAACACTTTTGATATAAAAATTTATCCATTATGCATACTTCTATGCATAGAATAAAAATGATAAAAGTAATACATTTGATATGAAAATTTATCTATTATGCATACTTCTATGCATAAAATAAAAATGATAAAAGTAATACTTTTGATATAAAAATTTATCCTTTATGCATAATATAAAAATTTAATTTTCTCATGATTCTAATGAATTTCTTTCAATTAATCTAGGATGATAATTCCTAGAATATGGTAGGAAATCTTCTTTTCATGCTTTGAATGAAATTATTTTATGTGTAAATTTTTATAAAATTTTACCATAGCTCCGCTACTATAACTGATAAATCTCAATTATTTTAAGAGATAAGGCTTATCTTTAAAGAAATGATTAGAATGATCCCTAATTGGATCATTAACCCTTAATGGATTGAATAAAAAATAATCATAAACTAAAAGCATAGATAAAAAAATCATTAATTTGTTCTTAAGCATAGATTAATCTTGGATTAAGAAAAAGCTTTATGAAAAGCTTCATTTGGATTAAGAATGGGTCATGAGTATGACTATTTCTTAAGTGAGAGAGAGAAAAAACCATTAGAATTAAACATAAATGGAAATTTATGTAATTCTTTACTATCATTAATCAATTAACTTCAATAGCATTCAAAAACCATACCAATTAAGCTTCTCAAGCTTGAGAGGGGTTGAGAAGAGAGAAACATTGAGAAATTATAGAAAAGATCAAAATTCACCATACTTACCTTACAATTTGCTTGATTCTTTGTTCACAGTAGAGGCCCCCAACCAATCAATTGGTTTAGTATGTTGATGGAGCCACCAATGGGAATTGAAGAAAGAGAGAAGTGTCAAAAACTAGTGAATTATTAAAGAATTCACAGTTCTTGGCTTAGGTGGAGTAGAGTAACAATGTGTAAACACTATATTTTTTTCAACAAGGGGAGGCTTCTATTCATAGGAAAAATTAAGCTCCTAACCAAACAAAGTGATTCTAGAATTTTTCAAGTCAGTTTGGTTGAATTTGGACTAGATTTGGACCTAGTTTGGTTACTTTTTGATTCGGTTTGGTTTCATTTTGATTTGGTTTGGTTCAAGAGAGATGAGAGATAAAAATATCACATTATTTTTTAGTTTAAAACTCATTCAAGCATGTGAAATATGCACCTCCTTTAAAGAACTCCCCTTCCTTACATATGTGTCAAAATGGAATGATTATACCCAAAATATCTCATATTTTTAATATTGCTCATAGTTTTTTACTAATAAACCTTGTACATTTTCAACTCTTCATCTTATGTGAGCATTTACTCATTTTTGGATACTCAATTTATCTCATTTTTTTGATATTACTCATAGTTTTTAACTAATAAACCTTGTACATTTTCAACTCTTTATCTTATGTGAGCATTTACTCATTTTTGGATACTCAATTTATCTCATTTTTTTGATATTACTCATAGTTTTTTACTAATAAACCTTGTACATTTTCAACTCTTCATCTTATGTGAGCATTTACTCATTTTTGGATACTCAATTTATCTCATTTTTTTTGATATTACTCATAGTTTTTTACTAATAAACCTTGTACATTTTCAACTCTTCATCTTATGTGAGCATTTACTCATTTTTGGGTATCTTCTTTTACAAATAGGATTTATCTCCTCCCTACACATGGATTGATGCTATTGGCCCATAGGAACCTTAATTGGACCATAATCCAAAAATTTCTGAAAATCTAGACCCTTAGACTAAGGTTCTTTATACCTATTTCCAATTAATTCCAATTGCACATTGGAAAATTCTTTCTGAATTTATGTTTTAGGGGAACTTATTTTAATAAGATGAGATAATTTTCTATCCAAAAATATTAAAAATCTAAATATTCTCTCTCTAGAATATTTTCTCTCTCTAGGTTAAAACAGTTAGAAACAAGTCTTTTATATTTCTGAAGAGGGATTGATTACAGGGGAAGATACTAGACATCAAAAAGGAGGTTGGGGGAGGAATCTTACATTCTACCCCACTTAAAAAATGCGAGATGTCCTCATCTCACAAACTGGGATAATTTCGCAAGATGCACGAATATGAGACTTAGAGAAAAATTTTAATCAAGATTAACCACCAAGAAAAGTCTTAAAGAGAGCAAGATTCAAAATAAGAACAAGATTTAAACTTTATTCATTCTTCTATCTTTACTGTATATGTTCCAAGAATGAATAAAGTTTAAATCTTGTTCTTGTCTTGACCCTTACTCTCTTTGAGACTTTTTTATTTGGTGGTTAATCTTAATTAAATTTTTCTCTAAGTCTCATGTTCGTGCATCTTGCGAAATTATCCCAAGTTTGCGAGATGAGGACATCTTGAGTTTTTCAAGTGGGAGAGTTCCTCCCCCCAACCTTCGAGGTATACAGGAGTAAGAATCTCCCTTTCTGATCTTAAAATTATTCCCTCTCTAAAATAAAAGAAAGATTTTGTTTAAAAAGGGAAGACACTTTCCCCAGATTACCTTATCAGGAGCCCACCTGTTTTAAGAATTCAGAACAATGAGTTCAGAAGTGAGAACCGGTGTTTTGGATGCCAAGGTTTTGGTCATCAGTTAAAAGACTGCCCGACTCCTACCATGAAAAGGGCACAGGGAAGTATTCAGAGACCAATTCCTTTATACTAATCTAATCAGGGTCCGTCTCGGACAAGATTGCTTAAACTAGGTCCAACCCATTAATTAGGGTTGAGATGACCAGTCAAATGCTTGGCGACTTAGAGCAACAGATGCAGGCAATTCATAAAGATATAAACGCTGCCCAAGATCGACAGAGACAATATACAGATAAGAAGAGGACAATCAGAGAATTCAAAGAAGCAGTTATAGTCTTCATTTGAATACGGACCAAAAGAAATTCTTTATCTCTAGGGGAGTATAAGTAGTTATTCCCCAGATATTGTGGACCAAAGGAAGTAAGTGACTTAACCTATGAACTTCTTTTATCTCCTCATCTCAAAGTTCTTAACGCCTTCTATAGAAATATGTGCCAAACCCAAATCATGGGAAGACGGTAAAACTTTAGTGGGGCAAGATACCGTTGGCTTCTAGGTTACGCTAACTCCTTCCTTTATATAAGTCGTAACTTTTACTTATCGCTCACAGTAATCTTACTTCCATCGATCTCCTTCTTCTTAATCTCCTTCATGGCTTGGCAACAGGAATTAGTTTTATCCATGATGATTTCTCACCTTCAAGACGCAAGCTCGAGTCTGTGAAGAAGGATTTTATAGAACTGTATGAGCGCTCACTTTTTCCTCACCTAGGAACTTCTGTAGCTCAAACCAAATGGCGAACCTATCAAGACATAACTAGGGTAACACCCTGAGGTCAGCAGCACTTTCGTAACAATGTCCGCTTGGCCATGGTTATCGAAGCCTTGGGTTTGGGTCCCCGATACTACTGCGTCATGAGATCAAGACATCTTGGGTTTTCTGAGCGGGTCTTCTTACTGGCATTTTTTCTTCCTCATCAGAAGATATGCCTTTACCCCGTTTTTGGTTTGCCTCTCAGAGATCCTTTTGTTAGAACACCTCATACCACTGAGATAGGCGCGGCAATAACCAATAGAATCAACCACTGTAGTGATGGGATCCAATTAAGAATTTGATTAGGTTTTGTCCTCGCGGGTACCAAGGAAAAGAGTTCCAAGGCCCCCTAGCCAGAAGTTCATGCAAACATAAGACTAGTCACACCACTTACACACCCAATATGAAATTGCCTTTTTCTTAGCATCAGCTAACTTTAAAACAATCCTTTAATGAAACCATTATGTCACTGATGACAATCCTCAAAGTCTCTGGTTGAAATCCTTATTTCCAGTCACTCATTCATCGGTATACTTATGGCATCATTGGCAACCAGAACGCTCACCACCTGTTCACTCATCAGGGGCCTTTTCCATAGTTCCTAGCTGATAGTAACTGGCAATATATTCATATAATAGAATGGAATCTCCAAGGAAGACCAGCAAGATCAACCCACAGATCCATATAAAAGAGCCACGGACTCATCCTTATCTCACACTTGTATAATCAATTCCGTCATACCTTCATATTCATTATTCTACATACATATCCATGTTCGTACGTCCACATCATACATCCAATTTCACATTCATACATACATATCTACATGCATACATCCACATCCACATTCATACATCCATACCTCCATTTCCACATCCACACATCCACATTCATATTCATACATCCACATTCACATGCATACATCCATTTTCACATCCTCATTCATACATCCACATTCACATACATACATCCACATCCGTATCTACATCCATACATCCACATCCACCTCTTCATTCATATTCACATCCATACATCCACATCTACATACATACATCCACATTTACATACATACATCCATACATCCACATCTACATACATACATCCATTTTCACATCCTCATTCATACATACACATCCACATACATACATACACATCCGTATCTACATCCATACATCCACATCCACATTCATACATATACATCCATACATCCACATCCACATCCACATTCACATTCATACATATACATCTACATGTATACATCCATTTTCACATCCTCATTCATACATACACATCTACATACATACATACACATCCGTATCTATATCCATACATCCACATCCACATCCACATTCACATTCATACATATACGTCTACATGTATACATCCACATCACATTCATACAACCATATTACATCCATTCTCGTCCTAACACATCCCATATACATCTTAACACATCCTAACTCACAATCTATCACATCTCATATACATCTTATCACATCTTTTCACATCTCATACATCTCTTATCACATCCTATCACTTTCCATACGCATCTTATCAAATCTTATCACATCTCATACACCTCTTATCACATCTTATCACATTTCATATCTTTTTTAAGAGAATTCTTATATTTGATATAAGATTTCTCTACACATTTATTTATGCATAAATTCCATTTAAGGAGACTAACACTTTCGAAATTAAAATCAATCTTTTATGCATCTTCTTATGCATAAATTCAATTTGGTAGGAATTACACTTTTAGAATAAAATAATTTCTCTTATGCATCTAAGTTATGCATAAAATCCATTTATGATGAAAATCACACTTTTAGTATAAAAAGAATATCTTTTATGCATACCTCTATGCATGAAATCCAATATGATAAAAGTAACACTCTTACAATAAAATAATCAACTTTTACGCATATCTCTATGCATGAAATTCAATTATGATAAAAGTCACACTTGTATAATAAAATAATCAACTTTTATGCATACCTCTATGCATGAAATTCAATATAATAAAAGACACACTTTTATAATAAAATAATCAAATTTTATGCATACCTTTATGCATGAAATTCAAATATGATAAAAGTAACACTTTTGATATAAAAATTTATCCATTATGCATACTTCTATGCATGAAATAAGAATGATAAAAGTAACACTTTTGATATAAAAATTTATCCTTTATGCATACTTCTATGCATGAAAATAAAAATGATAAAAATAACACTTTTGATATAAAAATTTATCCTTTATGCATACTTCTATGCATGAAAATAAAAATTGATAAAAATAACACTTTTCATATAAAAATTTATCCATTATGCATACTTCTATGCATAAAAATAAAAATGGTAAAAGTAACACTTTTGATATAAAAATTTATCCTTTATGCATACTTCTATGCATGAAAATAAAAATTGATAAAAATAACACTTTTGATATAAAAATTTATCCTTTATGCATACTTCTATGCATGAAAATAAAAATTGATAAAAATAACACTTTTGATATAAAAATTTATCCATTATGCATACTTCTATGCATGAAAAAAAAATTTGATAAAAGTAACACTTTTGATATAAAAATTTATCCATTATGCATACTTCTATGCATGAAAATAAAAATGGTAAAAGTAACACTTTTGATATAAAAACTTATCCTTTATGCATAATATAAAAATTTAATTTCTCCATGATTATAATGAATTTCTTTCAATTAATCTAGGATGATAATTCCTAGAATATGGTAGGAAGTCCTCTTTTTATGCTTTGAATGAAATTATTTTATGCATAATTTTTATAAAAATTTTGCCATAGCTCCGTTGCTATGACTGATAAATCTCAATTTTTCTAAGGAATAAAGCTTAACATTAAGGAAATAATTAAAATGATCTCTAATTGGATCATTAATCCATAATGGATTGAATCATCAATATACATAGACTAAAAGCATAGAAAAAGCCATTAATTTGGCCTCAAGCATAGCTTAATATTGGGTTAAGGAAAAGCTTTATGAAAAGCTTCATTTGGATTGAGAATGGGTCATGAGTATGACTATTTCTTGAGTGAGAGAGAGAAATTACATAAAAACCATTAGAATTTAAACATAAATAGAAATTTATGTAATTCTTTACTATCATTAATTAATTAACTTCAATAGCATTCATCAAATTATGTAACTCTTCACTACTATTCACCAGTTAACTTCAATAGCATTTAAAAAACCATATCAATTAAGCTTCTCAAGCTTGAGAGGGGTTGAGAAGAGAGAAACATTGAGAAATTATAGAAAAGATCAATATTCACTAATTACCTTACAAATTGCTTGATTCTTTGTTCACTATAGAGGCCCCCAACCAATCAATTGGTTAAGTATGTTGATGGATCCACTAATAGGGATTAAAGAAAGAGGGAAGCTCCAAAAACTAGTGAATTATTAATGAATTCACAGTTCTTGGCTTAGGTGGAGTAGAGTAACGATGCATAAACACTATATATTTTTTTCAACAAGGGGAGGCTTCTATTTATAGGAAAAATTGAGCTCCTAACCAAACAAACTGATTCTAGAATTTTCCAACTCAGTTTGGTCAATTTTTGACCATTTTTAGGTCAGTTGAGCTAACTTTTTGTAACTAGACTTGAATTAGGAGAGAGGAGAGATGAAATATCTCAATTTTAATTAGTTTAAAACTCATTCAAGCATGTGAAATATGCACCTCCTTTAAAGAACTCCCCTTCCTTACATATGTGTCAAAATAGCATCATAATACCCAAAATATCTCATATTTTTAATATTGCTCATAGTTTTTTTACTAATAAACCTTGTACATTTTCAACTCTTCATCTTATGTGAAATATGCACCTCCTTTAAAGAACTCCCCTTCCTTACATAGTGTCAATATGAAATCATTATACCCAAAATATCTCATGTTTTTAATATTGCTCATAGTTTTTTACTAATAAACCTTGTACATTTTTAACTCTTCATCTTATGTGAAATATGCACCTCCTTTAAAGAACTCCCCTTCCTTACATAGTGTCAATATGAAATCATTATACCTAAAATATCTCATATTTTTAATATTGCTCATAGTTTTTTACTAATAAACCTTGTACATTTTCAACTTTTCATCTTATGTGAGCATTTACTCATTTTTGGGTATCTTCTTTTACAAAATTGGATTTATCTCCTTCCTACACATGGATTGATGCTATTGGACCATAGGAACCTTAATTGGACCATAGTCCAAAAATTTCTGAAAATCTAGACCCTTAGGCTAAGGTCCTTTATACTCATTTCCAATTAATTCCAATTGCACATTGGAAAGTTCTTTTTGAATTTCTGTTTCAGGGGAACTTATTTTAATAAGATGAGATAATTTTCTATCCAAAAATATTAAAAATCTGAATATTCTCTCTCTAGAATATTTTCTCTCTCTAGGTTAAAACAGTTAGAAACAAGTCTTTTATATTTCTGAAGAGGGATTGACTACAGGGGAAGATGTTGGACATTTTGAGAGGCTGGGGAGGAATCTTACATTCTCTCCCACTTGAAAAATGCGAGATGCCCTCATCTCGCAAACTGGGGGTAATTTCGCAAGATGCACAAGTAAGAGACTGAGAGAAAATTTTTAATTAAGATTAACCACCAATTAAAAAAGTCTCAAAGAGATTAAGGGTCGAGACAAGAACAAGATTTAAACTTTATTCATTCTTGGAACATATACAGTAAAGATAGAAGAACTCTTTACACTTCTGTAAGCCCGTCCCCATCATATGATCACAAAAGCAGCACTCACAAGCTGCGCACGTATAAGGTAACTCATCTATGGGAATGATTCTGTTGGTTATTGCTGCGCCTATCTCAGTGGTATGAGGTGTTCTAACAAAAGGACCTCTGAGAGGCAAACCAAAAATGGGGTAAAGACATATCTTCTGATGAGGAAGAAAACATGCCAGTAAGAAGACCCGCTCAGAAAACCCAAGATGTCTTGATCTCATGATGCAGTAGTATCGGGGACCCAAACCCAAGGCTTCGATAACCATGGCCAAGCAAACATTGTTACGAAAGTGCTGCTGACCCCAGGGTGTTACCCTAGTTATGTCTTGATAGGTCCGCCATTTGGTTTGAGCTACAGAAGTTCCTAGGTGAGGAAAAAGTGAGCGCTCATATAGTTCTATAAAAGCCTTCTTCACAGACTCGCTTGCGTCTTGAAGGTGAGAAATCATCATGGATAAAACTAATTCCTGTTGCCAAGCCATGAAGGAGATTAAGAAGAAGGAGATCGATGGAAGTAAGATTACTGTGAGCGATAAGTAAAAGTTACGACTTATATAAAGGAAGGAGTTAGTGTAACCTAGAAGCCAACGGTATCTTGCCACTGAAGTTTTACCGTCTTCCCATGATTTGGGTTTGGCACATATTTCTATAGAAGGCATTAAGAACTTTGAGATGAGGAGATAAAAGAAGTTCGTAGGTTAAGTCACTTATTTCCTTTGGTCCACAATATCTGGGGAATAACTACTTATACTCCCCTAGAGATAAAGAATTTCTTTTGGTCCGTATTCAAATGAAGACTATAACTGCTTCTTTGAATTCTCTGATTGTCCTCTTCTTATCTGTATATTGTCTCTGTCAATCCTGGGTAGCATTTATATCTTTATGAATTACCTGCATCTGTTGCTCTAAGTCGCCAAGCATTTGACTGGTCATCTCGACCCTAATCAATGGGTTGGACCTAGTTTAAGCAATCTTGTCCGAGACGGACCCTGATTAGATTGGTATGAAGGAATTGGTCTCTAAATTTGGGTTCTAGACTTCCCTATGCCCTTTTCATGGTAGGAGTTGGGTAATTTCATTAAAGGATTGTTTTAAAGTTAGCTGATGCTAAGAAAAAGGCAATTTCATATTGGGTGTGTAAGTGGTGTGACTAGTCTTATGTTTGCATGAACTTCCGGCTAGGGAGCCTTGGAACTCTTAACCTAATAAAATTCTTAATTGGATCCCATCACTACAGTGGTTGGGCAGTTGGCTAACCCATGGGACTGAATGGGGTTAGGCTGGACTGATGGATCCGTAAATCGAGACTCAAATTCTGTTATTACGATAGATAAGGTAAATCCTGGATAGTAATTGTTCTATGGATAGGAATCAACGGCTGTGCCTCTTGATGGGAAAAAAAGCGTTGATCCCAATGATCCAAGTGCAAGTTTCTTCCTTGATCCGACCGAGTATCTTTATAGGTGCAGTCAGATCAGCGTCATCAGTAATGATCTTGACTCCGTGTGAGGAAAAAGTTACCTTGGTGGAATCGCCCGTGCTTTCCGGGTAAGGGAAGTCTTTTCCGGGTTCAGTTTTGGAAAAACCGACGGATTAGTCTCTTGTCCAGATATCCATGGGGGACGAGGCCCCGAGTGTGGGTCCCTGCCCCGCGCATGAAGTGCTACTTCCGCTGCTAGTACCCCGAATCTGTCGCATGGTGGGGACAGGGATCTCACAGTTGGTACTGTGGGTCCCTGCCCCGCGCATGAAGTGCTACTTCCGCTGCTAATACCCCAAATCTATCGCATGGTGGGGACAGGGATCTCACAGTTGGTACCAATTGTGAGATCCCTGTCCCCACCATGCGACAGATTCGGGGTACTAGCAGCGGAAGTAGCACTTCATGCGCGGGGCAGGGACCCACACTCGGGGCCTCGTCCACCACGGATATCCGAACAAGAGACTAATCCGTCGATTTTTCCAAAACCGAACCCGGAAAAGACTTCCCTTACCCGAAAAGCACGGGCGATTCCACCAAGGTAACTTTTTACTCTAACGTAGTCAAGATCATTACTGATCACGCTGATCCGACTGCACCTATAAAGATACTCAGCATAACAATCTGATGCATAAGAGGCATGCTTAAAACCTGAACGAGTACGACCAGATATGGGTGCATCAATTTTACTATCATGCAAGGTTTGCACCAGCCATTTAGGCATATTTCTAGCCTGCTCATTTTCAGCCCTATCCTCAGAAATTACATCCTGTAAATCTGCATCAGAAATAGACTGATCTATGATGTCGTTTGAAACCTGCATAGGCTGAATATTTGCCTCATTAGGACTTACATTTGAATTCCCACCTGTAAACAGAGGCAACAATGTATCAAATACATCCCGTGAGCTCACACCTGTCTCTTTGGTACATGATAACAAAGGCTGCACAGCATCTTCCACAAAAACAACATCTCGACTAATCAAGATACGCTTTGACTGTAGATGATACAATCTGTAACCCTTGCTCTCAGCACTGTAACCAACAAAAATGCATTTGACAGCCTTATCATCCAATTTTCTGCGTTGTTGCACAAGCACTAAAGCATAGGCCAAGCAACCAAAGACACGCAAGTGACCAATAGAATGCTTCCTGCCATGCCAAGCTTCGTATGGAGTAATAGACTGCAAGGCCTTAGTGGGACACCTGTTGAGTACATATGCAGCACACATGACAGCCTCAAGCCAAAACGCATGTGGCAAAGCTTGGCTCTTGACCATACATCATGCCATCTCCATAAGTGACCTGTTTTTCCTCTCAGCAACACCATTTTGCTGAGGGGTATATGGGGTTGTTGCAAGATCAGGGTGTCCAGTTTTATCCAGTTTATGCTGGACTGGGACAATGCTTGGAGAGCAAGTTTTGGGGGGGCAAGGTACTTAAAATGAGATCAAGCAAACAATAGAAAATTTGCTTGCCCTTAAATTAACCCAATATAACTTAAATTAATATAAACTAGTCTAAGTAATCAAAATTAATCAAAAATATGATGAAATGATAAACAAATGATCTTTCCATACTTAGAGTGATCCAATTTATTTTTCCATAGTAGATGCACCATTACAAGTACATTGGTCCCTATAGGTTTAAGATGATTCACATCAAAAATGTAATTTTACTAATTAGATTATTAATATTTGCAGGCCTTCTGATAGTTTGGATGAATTTTGAAAAAGAGATCATTAAAAATCCAACCATTGGATTTGCAATTTTTACTAACCACCACATTCTACTAATGTCTCGGTATATCTACCCACTCTTTTGATCTACAAGATTGAGGATTTTAAGTGGTAGCTATTGTGGGTACAAAAAGTGGCATGTATTATAACACTTTAACACTAGTTCTGTAATTGGACACTAAAGTGTCCTGAAAGTTAGCATTTTTCTTGAATTTTTGTGGGCAATCTATTAAGAGTTTTGAAATGCTTAACATCCACAGATGTTCCTCAAGACCCAAAAAAAAATTACGATTTTTTAAATTGCACTTTTCTTAGCTTTTGCAAGGCAATATTTTAATTTTCTTAGACACATGCTGATAAAACGCATGATTTTTGCTATTTTCAAAATAGTAGTAATTTGTACATAACTTTTAGAAGGGACATAGTTTGATCATGAAACTTGGCTTGATGGAAAGCCCATGATGTAAGCTAAATCTTGGAATCATCAAACGATAATTATTGGATAAATTTTTGACTCGCTAATATTGAAATGAGTTTTTTTATACAGGTGGAGCATGAATTTTTCTCCTTCCATATGCAAGCTAATAATGTAAAACTTGAGGTGCACCCATGTTATATAGGGTAAATACTACTTTGTTTTGAATTTTCCAAAACTTTATAGCCACTTTTTGGGCCTCTTCTCATACATGGCCTTTTGCGCAACCTGTTTTTAATACATAAAATGTCTAATTATGAGCCTAATTTTGATTTTCATCAAAGGGGAAAGCTGTGTAAGTGCATTATTTGTTGTAACTATAGGTGTAGACTACTTGTGCAAGCATAGTTATGATTAGTTTTTGAAAAAAGATGATCAAATTTTGTATTTTTGTTTTTTACAGTTTTTTTAGAACTAGGCGATAAGAATCTACTTAAGTGGAGGCTAAGTTAGTGTCATACACATCAAATTATGGCTTATTTATCTCATCTCAAGCATGAAAACCAATAATCAACATTCTCATTGATAGGGCTACAATTTTTTTTAGTGGCGTGATTGAGTTTTGATAGTACGCGTTACTTTTGCTGATTTTATACAACTTTTTTGGAAAAAATTCTAGGAAAGGAAAATGATTTTTTTGCTGACCTTCTACCTCCTTGGACTGATGTATGCTATCAAAACATCTTGGGAAAAATGCTACTGATATCATTGGATTTTTTTTTGAGAGAATGATGCTTGCATATTTGAAAAAATCCTGAAAAATCCTGAAAAATGTTCATTTTCAAGACATATGCTACTTTGTTGCTTATGTACTTCCAAATAAAAAGGCATTTTATATGTTTAACATTTTTTACATAAGCATAGGGTTATGTTCTACATGCCCAATGAAGCATTTTGGTTTTTAAAGCCTACATTAGGAGTTTGATTTTTTTTCGCAACCCCCAAAAAAGGACACTCAAGTGTCCTGTTTTGGTACCAAACTAGTGTTAAAGACCTTGAAATATTTAAAGAAAATAGACAAATATCTTCAAATATTCTCAAAAAATCAAGTTAAGCTCCATATTATGTGAAGATCTAATGTACAAAGTGGGAATCTCATATGAGTTTATATGTAAAAGATATTAGCATTTTATGGAATCAGTTCAAATTTGGGACAGGTTGTATACATTGACTTTGTACCTAAGAAATTAAGGACTTTTGACTATCTAATGCTTAATCAAATTATGCAATTATATTTCCAACTTTGAATATCATGTTCCAACAAAAGAACTTGAAACGAAATTCCTTCATTTACTAGGAGAGATTAGCCACTAAAGGTAAACAAATGCCTGTTTTTTTACTGTTTACAGGGTGCCTAAGTGGACAAAATTGGGCACCCTGATCTTGCAACCCCCCTATGGCACTGTACATTGGTGTTTTATCCCACGACTAGCCAGAAATGCATCAAACTCTTTAGACAAGTACTCCTCCCCTGGAGGGTGCCCACAGTACAATTGGATACATTTTCAACCATAAGAAAAAACTGTTTGAAGCACAAAAACACTTCAGACTTTGCCTTCAGTGGATATACCCATGTATGCCTTGAGTAATCATCAATGAAAGTAACGAAGTACAAGTGTTTACCAAATGATGGAGTTTGCATAGGCCCACATACATCACTATGTACAAGTTGCAATTTGCGAGTGGCCCGCACAGAACCATCCTTTGGAAACGCAGAACGCTGCATTTTGCCCAAAATACAGCCTTCACAAACATGTTTCAATGGTGCCTCAAGAGGGGGCAATGAAGCAACCATATTAAATTTTTGCAAACGCAGCAAACTAGCAAAGTTCAGATGACCAAAACGAGCATGCCATAGTTTTGCATCTAAAACTGCCTTTTCATCAGAGAAACTGCATTTGCTGAATCTTCCACACACTTGTCATAAGAATTGAGCCTATACAGCCCACGAAACAAGGTGCCAGATGCAATAATCGTATCACCAGAAGTCAAATCATGTGAACAGTATATCTGTCATCCACAAATTTGACTACAAGTCTAAGTCTAGCAAGCGTAGAGACAGACAATAGATTCTTCTTTATCCCTGGCACATACAAAGCATCTGAAAGTGTGAAAGCGCTGCCATTTGCAGTAGTAAGCATAATTTTACCAACGCCCTTCTCACTGGGTAAGAAGCATTATTGGCACATGTGACAGTATTCCCATTAGAGACAGCCTCAAGACAAGTGAACATATCACGATGCGAGGTAATGTGCTTTGTAGCACCACTGTCAAAATACCATACATGAGAGTCAACAGAAACTGCCAAACATGCATCATGTACAGATGGGTCATACTGGCAATACACGCTAAACGCCCATTCTGTATCCTGCACAACATTTGCAGAATCTGCATTTGTAGAAGCATCCGCTATTGTGGCTGCGTTTGACTCTTTCTTCTTTGCCTCTTTAGCCTTTAGCTTAGGGCAATTCTTAATGACATGATCATTTGCCTTACAATAGTTGCACCTGGTCTTTTTCTTGCCTTTATCAAGAGCCTTCTCAGACTTATTGTTGCTACATGTGGAAGGAGAAGAAGTTGCAGACCTACTAATAGGAGAAGAAACAGTGGAAGGGGCTACCTTACCACTTCTTCTCTGCTGCTATGGGCAGTAATAAATGCTTGATCAACTGCACGCTGCCTGATCAACTGCACGCTACCTGTGGGCAGTAATAATAAATGCTTGATCAACTGCACGCTGCCTGGCCCTGTTTTACCTGGACTGCGCTTCTTGCAAGAGCTTGTTGACTAAAGTATCATACTTGATAGCATCAGGTTTGTCCTCAGCAAGAAGTCTCCACGTGGAAGCAAAAGTCTGATATGTCTCAGGTAAAGCATCAAGAACAGTCTGCACAAGAGAATGATCAGGAATAATCTCACCTGTAGAAATCAACTGTTCCTTGAGATCTTTAATCTCAGTAAGAAAAACATTCATGTCATCATCTTAATCTTCAATTCTAGCTCTTTACGCAGGTAAGAGATTTTTGCCTCGTTACGACCTGCATACAAACCAGCTAGAATATCCCAAGCCTGTTTTGCTGTTTTAGCTGAACAAATATGTGGGGTGATGTTACGTTTGACAGAAAGTGCAATCAAGGCATGAGCCTGTGCATCTTTACCATCCCAACGAGCTTGTTCAGCAGTGGGTAAAACAGTAGCAACCGTAGAGCTGCTAGAACCTGCAACATCCTCAACAGATCCTACATCCACAGAACCTGGACGTACATCCATACCCTGCACAATGTTCCACACTCCTTTTGCAACCAAAACATGCTGCATCATGTATGTCCAAAGTGGGTAGTTGCTGTCTCCATCCAGTTTGTCTTCAGCAGACAACATGCGAAATACATCATTGCTGTTATCAGCCATGGCCACTGACTGAAATTGATGCAAAAGTTGCCTGTAATGAAGCAAAGACTAAACAAAAAACAACTCGTGCTATGTAGCACGGTCCATAATAGAATACGTATGCCTGTTTTGTAGAAAACTGCACTGTCGAAATTTTTGCAGAAAATGACGAAAACACCTGTGCAGAACTTGCAATGCAAAAATGGAGCCCGAAACGACCTCAAATGCGATTTTTGAGAACACAAAGCCCTACCGGCTTATTTGCAAAGTATAGGGATCTGCAAGCGATCGTGAAAGCTTACCTCAATCGGAGAACATGAGTCGGAGGGTGCTGCCGGCGTAGCCCTGGGAGCCAATGCCTGCTCTGATACCAATTGTTGGAATTAGGGTTGCAGGAAAGCACACAAAGCTTGGAGAGGAAGAAGCAAGAATGTAAGATCCCTGTTCCCACCGAGCAACGGATTCGGGGTACTGGCAGCGGAAGTAGCGCTTCTCGCGTGGGACAGGGGTCCCACACTCGGGGCCTCGCCCACGGATATCCGGATAAGAGACTAATCCGTCGGTTGTTCCAAAACCGAACCCGGAAAAACTTCCTTTACCGGAAAGCACGGGCGATTCCACCAGGATAACTTTTTACTCTAACGTAGTCAAGATCATTTCTGATCGAGATGATCCGATTACATCTATAAGATACTTAGTCAGTTCAAGGAAGAAACTTGCACTTGGATCATTGGGATCAACGCTTTTTTCCCCATTCAAGAGGCACAGCCGTTGATTCCTATCCATAGAACAGTTACTGTCCGGGATTTATTTATTTTTTTTTTCTATCGTAAAAACAAAAGTTTGAGTCTCGGTTTACGGATCCATCAGTCCAGCCTAACCCCATCCAATCCCATGGGTTAGCCAACCGCCCAACCACTGTAGTGATGGGATCCAATTAAAAATTTGGTTAGGTTTTGTCCCGGGTACCAAGGAAAAGAGTTCCAAGGCCCCCTAGCCGGATGTTCATGCAAAATAAAACTAGTCACACCACTCACACACCCAATATGAAATTGCCTTTTTTTCAACCAGATTCAACCAGTTTAAAACAATCCTTTAATAAAACCATAGTATCATTGATCACCATCTTCCAATTTATCCAATTGATTCTTAATTTCCCATCATTCCTTCATCAGAGTATCTATGGCATCATTGGCAACTAGAACGCTCAGGAGCCGTTTCGATAGTTCCTAGCCCATAATACTTGGCAATATAATCACTTAACAAGATGGACTCTCGTTGAAGATCAGCAAGATCAACCAACAGATCCATATAAGGGGCCATGGACTCATCCATTGAAGACCAGCAAGGTCAATCAACCAGATCCATGCCCGATTCAGAAAACAACTCCAACTCTATTCCAATATCTTCCTCGACGCACGCGTGGGTATCCTAGGCAACCCAGAGCCCGAGCACCGTATGGTCAGCACCCTCTAGGATCCTTCGCAGGTAACCTAGCGCTTCACGCATAGGCCGCTTCCTTGGCCCCTCATCCACCGTACCGGAAGCTCACCATTTTAATCGCACCGAGGCTGGTCAAGACCTCGGCCGACCTTGCTACGCGAGACGTCCTTCATTGACTCCCCGTCAGCAGTTGCAACTTTCTCATCACGACTTTAATCACAAGACGGTCAAAATGCTCCCCCCAGCATTCTTGACATAAAACAATCATTTACAAACAGCATTTACAAACAGTATTTACAAATAGTTTACAACACAATTTCTATTTTAACTTTCATTTTTCCACATTATCCTTTATCAATCTATATTACTTATTCCATATTCCATTTATATGTATACTCATCCCATCACATCATTTCTATCTCATCATTTCAGATTTCCTCACATCACATATCGTATATTCACATCCATACATCCACATCTATATGCGTACATTCACATCTACATGCATACATCTACATCTCTATGCATACATCCACATCCACATTCACATTCACCTCCATACATCTACATCTACATGCATACATCCACATCTCCATTCACATCTACATCTATACATCTACATCTACATGCATCCATCCACCTCCACATCCACATCTACATCTATACATCTACATCTACATGCATACATCCATATCTTCATTCCCATCTACATCTATACATCTACATCTACATGCATCCATCCACCTCCACATCCACATCTACATCTATACATCTACATCTACATGTATACATCCACCTCCACATCCACATCCGTATCTATACATCTACATCTACATGTATACATCCACATATACATCTATACATCTACATCTACATGCATACATCCACATCTCCATTCACATCTACATCTATACATCTACATCTACATGCATCCATCCACATCTCCATTCACATCTACATCTATACATCTACATCTACATGCATCCATCCACCTCCACATCCACATCTACATCTATACATCTACATCTACATGCAAACATCCATATCTCCATGCATAATAAAATTCTTTTAATTAATCTAGGATGATAGTTCCTAGAATATGGTAGGAAGTCCTCTTTTTATGCTTTGAATGAATTTTATTTTATGCGTAATTTCTATAAAAATTTTGCCATAGCTCCGCTACTATGACTGATAAATCTCAATTTTTTTCTAAGGGATAAAGCTCATTATTAAAGAAATAATTAGAATGGTCTCTAATTGGATCATCAATCCATAATGGTCTCTAATTGGATCATTAAGAAAACAATTAGAATGGTCTCTAATTGGATCATCAATCCATAATGGTCTCTAATTGGATCATTAAGAAAACAATTAGAATGGTCTCTAATTGGATCATCAATCCATAATGGTCTCTAATTGGATCATTAAGAAAACAATTAGAATGGTCTCTAATTGGATCATCAATCCATAATGGTCTCTAATTGGATCATTAAGAAAACAATTAGAATGGTCTCTAATTGGATCATCAATCCATAATGGTCTCTAATTGGATCATTAAGAAAACAATTAGAATGGTCTCTAATTGGGTCATCAATCCATAATGGATTGAATCATCAATGTGCATAAACTAAAAGCATAGCAAAAAGCCATTAATTTGGCCTCAAGAATAGCTTAATCTTGGATTAAGGAAAAGCTTTATGAAAAGCTTCATTTGGATTGAGAATGGGTCATGAGTATGACCATTTCTTGAGTGAGAGAGAGAAATTATAAAAACCATTAGAATTTAAATATAAGTGGAAATTAACTTCTATAGCATTTATTAAATTATGTAACTCTTCACTACTATTCACCAATTAACTTCATTAGCATTTAAAAAAAAACCATACCAATTAAACTTCTCAAGCTTGAGAGGGGTTGAGAAGAGAGAATCATTGAGAAATCATAGAAAAGATCGAAATTCAATATACTTACCTTATGATTTGCTTGATTCTTTATTCACGGTAGAGGTCCCCAACCAATCAATTGGTTTAGTATGTTGATGGAGCCACCAATGGAGATTGAAG
The DNA here is from genome assembly GCF_041138505.1 of Cibotium barometz. Classification (NCBI taxonomy): domain Eukaryota; kingdom Viridiplantae; phylum Streptophyta; class Polypodiopsida; order Cyatheales; family Cibotiaceae; genus Cibotium; species Cibotium barometz. The sequence continues at coordinate 7,017,723 of NC_141055.1, forward strand.
AAAGAGAGAAGTATCAAAAACTAGTGAATTATTAAAGAATTCACAGTTCTTGGCTTAGATAGAGTAGAGTAACAAAGCATAAGACTCTATCTAATTTGGCTTAGGTGGAGTAGAGTAACAAAGCATAAGACTCTATCTAATTTGGCTTAGGTGGAGTAGAGTAACAAAGCATAAGACTCTATCTAAGTTGGCTTAGGTGGAGTAGAGTAACAAGGCATAAGACTCTATCTAATTTGGCTTAGGTGGAGTAGAGTAACAAAGCATAAGAGACTATGTTTTTTTTTCAACAAGGGGAGGCTTCTATTTATAGGAAAATTTGAGCTCCTAACCAAACAAACTGATTCTAGAATTTTCCAAGTCAGTTTGGTCACTTTTTGACCATTTTTAGGTCACTTAAACTAACTTTTTGGAACTAGACTTGAATTAGGTGAGAGGAGAGATGAAATATCTCAATTTTTATGAGTTTAAAATTCATTCAAGCATGTGAAATATGCACCTCCTTTAAAGAATTCCCCTTCCTTACATATGTGTCAAAATTGTATTGCTCATAGTTTTTTACTAATAAACCTTGTACATTTTCAACTCTTCATCTTATGTGAAATATGCACCTCCTTTAAAGAACTCCTCTTCCTTACATATGTGTCATAGTTTTTTTTTACTAATAAGCCTTGTACATTTTCAACTCTTCATCTTATGTGAAATATGCACCTCCTTTAAAGAACTCCCCTTCCTTACATATGTGTTTATTTACTAATAAACCTTGTACATTTTCAACTCTTCATCTTATGTGAAATATGCACCTCCTTTAAAGAACTCCCCTTCCTTACATATGTGTTTATTTACTAATAAACCTTGTACATTTTCAACTCTTCATCTTATGTGAGCATTTACTCATTTTTGGGTATCTTCTTTTACAATTTGGATTTATCTCCTCCCTACACATGGATTGATGCTATTGGCCCATAGGAACCTTAATTGGACCATAGTCTAAAGATTTCTGAAAATCTAGACCCTTAGGCTAAGGTTCTTTATACCTATTTTCAATTAATTCCAATTGCACATTGGAAAATTCTTTTTGAATTTCTGTTTCAGGGGAACTTATTTTAATAAGATGAGTTATTTTTCTATCCACAAATATTCATAATCTGAATATTCTCTCTCTAGAATATTTTCTCTCTCTAGGTTAAAACAGCCACAAACAAGATCTCTTATATTTCAGAAAAGGAATTGATTACAGGGGAATATACTAGACATCAAAAAGGGGTTGGGGGAGGAATCTTACATTCTACCCCACTTAAAAAACGCGAGATGTCCTCATCTCGCAACTTGGAATAATTCCGCAAGATGCACGAATATGAGACTTAGAGAAAAATTTTAATCACGATTAACCACCAAGAAAAGTCTTAAAGAGAGCAAGATTCAAAATAAGAACAAGATTTAAACTTTATTCATTCACGGGACTTATACACAGTAAAGATAGAAGAACTCTTTACACTTCCATAAGCCCGTCCATCATATGGTCACAGAAGCAGTCCTCACAAGCTGCACAAGTATAGGGTAACTCATCTATGGGAATGATTCTGCTGGTTATTGCCGCACCTATCTCAGTGGTATGAGGTGATCTAACAAAAGGACCTCTAAGAGGCAAGCCAAAAACGGGGTAAAGGCATATCTTCTCATGAGGAAGAAAACACGCCAGTAAGAAGACCCGCTCAGAAAACCCAAGATGCCTTGATCTCATGACGCAGTAGTATCGGGGACCCAAACCCAAAGCTTCAATAACCATGGCCAAGCGGATATTGTTACGAAAGTGCTGCTGACCCCAGGGTGTTACCCTAGTTATGTTTTGATAGGTCCGCCATTTGGTCTGCGTTACAGAAGTTCCTAGGTGAGGAAAAAGTGAGCGCTCATACTGTTCTATAAAGTCTTTCTTCACAGACTCTCTTGCGTCTTGAAGGTGAGAAATCATCAGGGATAAAACTAATTCCTGTTGCCAGGCCGCCATGAAGGAGATTACGAAAGAAAGGAGATTGATGGGAGTAAGATTACTGTGAGCGACAAGTAAAAGTTACGACTTATATAAAGGAAGGAGCTAGCGTAACCTAGAAGCCAACGGTAACTTACCACTGAAGTTTTACCGTCTTTCCATGATTTGTGTTTGACACATTTTTCTATAGAAGGCATTAAGAATTTTGAGATGAGGAGATAAAAGAAACTTGTAGGCTAAGTCACCTACTTTCATTGAATTCAGATATAAGGATCACAATATCTCGGGGATAACTTCTTATACTCCCCAAGAGATAAAGAACTTCTTTTGGGCCATACTCGAATGAGAACCAAAACCTTGGTATCCAAAACACCGATTCTCACTTCTAAACTCATTGTTCTAAATCCTTAAAACAGGCGTGACTCCTGAGAAGTATTCTAGGAAAAAGGGTCTTCCTTTTTTAAACAGAAATTTTCTTTTATTTTAGAGAAAGAATAATTATAAGATCAGAAAGGAAGATTCTTACTCCAGTATACCTCGAGGGTTGGGGAGGAATCTTACATTCTACCCCACTTAAAAAGTGCGAGATGTCCTCATCTCGCAAGGTAGAGGATAGCTCTTTTTCTTAAGATCCAATTTTATTCTGGGTTCCTTATATTCTGGTCAACCCAACAGAACACTGGGATAAATATCCCTTATATAGAACTCATCATTACATATCAATTCATATCTTTAACATGATAAGGTCCATTAGACCGAAAAGTTTCCTTCGGAACATTCCTCCACGGAAATTTCAGTTAAGCAAGTTCTCAATTTGACATCCCTTAACTTGATCTACCGGTCAAGTATTAACAGTAGCAATCTGACAGCACAATCCACTAATCTCATAGTGATTTGCTGAATTCATTATCATCATTCTAGTTATGAATATCATCACAAGGACTCGTCCCATTCCCCCTCATTGTGGTTTCATTATATTTCAACTAATTTTTAAAAATCAACATTTTTCAATCAGCATTTTCAATCAGAATCCAAATCAATTCATTCATTCTCAAACAGAATTAAAAATCATATCAATCACATTCGAAATCATCATCTAGATAGCATTAACGCTTATAATTTCAAGTCTTAGATTTACTCGTATATACTGTCAGTAAAGAGCTGCAGTATACTCTCGGTATATACGGGTAGTCACGGCCCTTGGAATTATAAGGTAAATACTATCATGTCTAGGCCTCAAGCAAGTCAGGGTTTCTATATAATTGCGGTACTTCCATCTGAAGACCCAATTACCAAAATTACGAGTTTCAGTTTGAATATCAAATTGTATGAAATATATCACACAATTATAACCTTTTTGTGTTTCTTGATAAATTTTTGACATATTTGTCTTCTCAGTTGATCTTTATTAACCAAATGCTCTGATACCAACTGTAAGATCCCTGTTCCCACCGAGCAACGGATTCGGGGTACTGGCAGCGGAAGTAGCGCTTCTCGCGTGGGACAGGGGTCCCACACTCGGGGCCTCGCCCACGGATATCCGGATAAGAGACTAATCCGTCGGTTGTTCCAAAACCGAACCCGGAAAAACTTCCTTTACCGGAAAGCACGGGCGATTCCACCAGGATAACTTTTTACTCTAACGTAGTCAAGATCATTTCTGATCGAGATGATCCGATTACATCTATAAGATACTTAGTCAGTTCAAGGAAGAAACTTGCACTTGGATCATTGGGATCAACGCTTTTTTCCCCATTCAAGAGGCACAGCCGTTGATTCCTATCCATAGAACAGTTACTGTCCGGGATTTATTTATTTTTTTTTCTATCGTAAAAACAAAAGTTTGAGTCTCGGTTTACGGATCCATCAGTCCAGCCTAACCCCATCCAATCCCATGGGTTAGCCAACCGCCCAACCACTGTAGTGATGGGATCCAATTAAAAATTTGGTTAGGTTTTGTCCCGGGTACCAAGGAAAAGAGTTCCAAGGCCCCCTAGCCGGATGTTCATGCAAAATAAAACTAGTCACACCACTCACACACCCAATATGAAATTGCCTTTTTTTCAACCAGATTCAACCAGTTTAAAACAATCCTTTAATAAAACCATAGTATCATTGATCACCATCTTCCAATTTATCCAATTGATTCTTAATTTCCCATCATTCCTTCATCAGAGTATCTATGGCATCATTGGCAACTAGAACGCTCAGGAGCCGTTTCGATAGTTCCTAGCCCATAATACTTGGCAATATAATCACTTAACAAGATGGACTCTCGTTGAAGATCAGCAAGATCAACCAACAGATCCATATAAGGGGCCATGGACTCATCCATTGAAGACCAGCAAGGTCAATCAACCAGATCCATGCCCGATTCAGAAAACAACTCCAACTCTATTCCAATATCTTCCTCGACGCACGCGTGGGTATCCTAGGCAACCCAGAGCCCGAGCACCGTATGGTCAGCACCCTCTAGGATCCTTCGCAGGTAACCTAGCGCTTCACGCATAGGCCGCTTCCTTGGCCCCTCATCCACCGTACCGGAAGCTCACCATTTTAATCGCACCGAGGCTGGTCAAGACCTCGGCCGACCTTGCTACGCGAGACGTCCTTCATTGACTCCCCGTCAGCAGTTGCAACTTTCTCATCACGACTTTAATCACAAGACGGTCAAAATGCTCCCCCCAGCATTCTTGACATAAAACAATCATTTACAAACAGCATTAACAAACAGTATTTACAAACAGTTTACAACACAATTTCTATTTTAACTTTCATTTTTCCACATTATCCTTTATCAATCTACATTACTTATTCCATATTCCATTTATATGTATACTCATCCCATCACATCATTTCTATCTCATCATTTCAGATTTCCTCACATCACATATCGTATATTCACATCCATACATCCACATCTATATGCGTACATTCACATCTACATGCATACATCTACATCTCTATGCATACATCCACATCCACATTCACATTCACCTCCATACATCTACATCTACATGCATACATCCACATCTCCATTCACATCTACATCTATACATCTACATCTACATGCATCCATCCACCTCCACATCCACATCTACATCTATACATCTACATCTACATGCATACATCCATATCTTCATTCCCATCTACATCTATACATCTACATCTACATGCATCCATCCACCTCCACATCCACATCTACATCTATACATCTACATCTACATGTATACATCCACCTCCACATCCACATCCGTATCTATACATCTACATCTACATGTATACATCCACATATACATCTATACATCTACATCTACATGCATACATCCACATCTCCATTCACATCTACATCTATACATCTACATCTACATGCATCCATCCACATCTCCATTCACATCTACATCTATACATCTACATCTACATGCATCCATCCACCTCCACATCCACATCTACATCTATACATCTACATCTACATGCAAACATCCATATCTCCATGCATAATAAAATTCTTTTAATTAATCTAGGATGATAGTTCCTAGAATATGGTAGGAAGTCCTCTTTTTATGCTTTGAATGAATTTTATTTTATGCGTAATTTCTATAAAAATTTTGCCATAGCTCCGCTACTATGACTGATAAATCTCAATTTTTTTCTAAGGGATAAAGCTCATTATTAAAGAAATAATTAGAATGGTCTCTAATTGGATCATCAATCCATAATGGTCTCTAATTGGATCATTAAGAAAACAATTAGAATGGTCTCTAATTGGATCATCAATCCATAATGGTCTCTAATTGGATCATTAAGAAAACAATTAGAATGGTCTCTAATTGGATCATCAATCCATAATGGTCTCTAATTGGATCATTAAGAAAACAATTAGAATGGTCTCTAATTGGATCATCAATCCATAATGGTCTCTAATTGGATCATTAAGAAAACAATTAGAATGGTCTCTAATTGGATCATTAAGAAAACAATTAGAATGGTCTCTAATTGGGTCATCAATCCATAATGGATTGAATCATCAATGTGCATAAACTAAAAGCATAGCAAAAAGCCATTAATTTGGCCTCAAGAATAGCTTAATCTTGGATTAAGGAAAAGCTTTATGAAAAGCTTCATTTGGATTGAGAATGGGTCATGAGTATGACCATTTCTTGAGTGAGAGAGAGAAATTATAAAAACCATTAGAATTTAAATATAAGTGGAAATTAACTTCTATAGCATTTATTAAATTATGTAACTCTTCACTACTATTCACCAATTAACTTCATTAGCATTTAAAAAAAAACCATACCAATTAAACTTCTCAAGCTTGAGAGGGGTTGAGAAGAGAGAATCATTGAGAAATCATAGAAAAGATCGAAATTCAATATACTTACCTTATGATTTGCTTGATTCTTTATTCACGGTAGAGGCCCCCAACCAATCAATTGGTTTAGTATGTTGATGGAGCCACCAATGGAGATTGAAGAAAGAGAGAAGTATCAAAAACTAGTGAATTATTAAAGAATTCACAGTTCTTGGCTTAGATAGAGTAGAGTAACAAAGCATAAGACTCTATCTAATTTGGCTTAGGTGGAGTAGAGTAACAAAGCATAAGACTCTATCTAATTTGGCTTAGGTGGAGTAGAGTAACAAAGCATAAGACTCTATCTAAGTTGGCTTAGGTGGAGTAGAGTAACAAGGCATAAGACTCTATCTAATTTGGCTTAGGTGGAGTAGAGTAACAAAGCATAAGAGACTATGTTTTTTTTTCAACAAGGGGAGGCTTCTATTTATAGGAAAATTTGAGCTCCTAACCAAACAAACTGATTCTAGAATTTTCCAAGTCAGTTTGGTCACTTTTTGACCATTTTTAGGTCACTTAAACTAACTTTTTGGAACTAGACTTGAATTAGGAGAGAGGAGAGATGAAATATCTCAATTTTTATGAGTTTAAAATTCATTCAAGCATGTGAAATATGCACCTCCTTTAAAGAATTCCCCTTCCTTACATATGTGTCAAAATTGTATTGCTCATAGTTTTTTACTAATAAACCTTGTACATTTTCAACTCTTCATCTTATGTGAAATATGCACCTCCTTTAAAGAACTCCTCTTCCTTACATATGTGTCATAGTTTTTTTTTACTAATAAGCCTTGTACATTTTCAACTCTTCATCTTATGTGAAATATGCACCTCCTTTAAAGAACTCCCCTTCCTTACATATGTGTTTATTTACTAATAAACCTTGTACATTTTCAACTCTTCATCTTATGTGAAATATGCACCTCCTTTAAAGAACTCCCCTTCCTTACATATGTGTTTATTTACTAATAAACCTTGTACATTTTCAACTCTTCATCTTATGTGAGCATTTACTCATTTTTGGGTATCTTCTTTTACAATTTGGATTTATCTCCTCCCTACACATGGATTGATGCTATTGGCCCATAGGAACCTTAATTGGACCATAGTCTAAAGATTTCTGAAAATCTAGACCCTTAGGCTAAGGTTCTTTATACCTATTTTCAATTAATTCCAATTGCACATTGGAAAATTCTTTTTGAATTTCTGTTTCAGGGGAACTTATTTTAATAAGATGAGTTATTTTTCTATCCACAAATATTCATAATCTGAATATTCTCTCTCTAGAATATTTTCTCTCTCTAGGTTAAAACAGCCACAAACAAGATCTCTTATATTTCAGAAAAGGAATTGATTACAGGAGAATATACTAGACATCAAAAAGGGGTTGGGGGAGGAATCTTACAAAGAATGCACACAACACACAATGTATTAGATTGTGTCAATGTACAAAAGATAAGTTAGCCCTAGAAGGATGGGCGTATATACAAGCCGGGGGAAAAAACCTCCTAAAGAGGGAAAAAGTGCCCCGGCGGTCCTAAGTGTGTTCACACACATCACCACCCAATATGAAATTGCCTTTTTCTCAGCATCAGCCATCTTTAAAACAATCCTTTAATGAAAACCATTGTGTCACTGACCACAATCCTCAAAATCTCTGGTTGAATCCTTATTTCCAATCATTCCTTCATCGGTGTACTTATGGCATCATTGGCAACCAGAAGGCTCACTACCTGTTCACATAGGGGCCTTTTCGATAGTTCCTAGCTCATAGTAACCTGAAATATATTCACATAACAAAATGGAATCTCCGTGGAAGATCAGCAAGATCAACCAACAGATCCATATAAAAGAGTCATGGACTCATCCGTTGAGGACCAGCAAGGTCAACCAACAGATCCATATAAAAGAGTCATGGACTCATCCGTTGAGGACCAGCAAGGTTAATCAACCAGATCCATGCCCGGTTTCAGAAAACAACTCTTACTCCTTGATTCAATATCTTCCACGATGATGCACGTGTGGGTATCTTCGGCGACCCAGAGCCCGAGCACCGTATGGTTAGCACCCTCTAGGATCCTTCGCAGGTCACCTAGCGCTTCACTCATAGGCCGCTTCCTTGGTCCCTCATCCACCGTATACCGGAAGCTCACCATTTAAATCGAACCGAGGCTGGTCAAGACCTCGGCCGACCTTCCTACGCGAGACATCCTCCGTTGACTCTCCGTCAGCTGTTGCAACTTTATCAGGTAGGTCTCCACGACCACATTCTCAAGATAGTCAAAATGCTTCCCCAGCATTCTTGACATAAAACAGTCAATAGTTTACAAACAGTTCACAAATACAAATTCTATAATGAACTCTCGTCTTTCCAGATTGTTCCACATCAATCCATATTACTTAACCCAAAACCAAATCATATGCGTATCCATTCTTAACCAGATACATCATTTTTCAATCCCATCACATCAGATTCATTCACTTCACATAACATCCATTCCTATCTTTCTTAAATTACATTACGTCGTCTCATCACATCCATTTCTCATTACATCTCATTCATTCACATCTTATATCATTCATTCACATTCTAATTCACATGACATCTCATCTCATCCATTCGCTCATATCGACGTCATATCCATTCACATACATATTCGCATTCATTATTCCACATACACATCCACATTTATACATCCACATCCACATCCACATCTACATCCATACATCCATTTTCACATCCACATCCACATCCACATTTATACATCCATTTTCACATCCATATTCATACATCCACATCCACATTCATACATCCACATTCACATCTACATCCATACATGTATCCATTTTCACATCCACATCCACATCCATACATCCATTTCTACATCCACATTCATACATCCACATCCACATCTACATTCATACATACACATCCATATCCACATCCATACATCCACATCCACATCTACATCCATACATCCATTTTCACATCCACATTCATACATCCACATCCACATTCATACATCCACATCCACATTCTTACATCCACATCCACATCCACATCCATACATCCATTTCCACATCCATATTCATATATCCACATCCACATCTTCATTCATACATACACATCCATATCCACATCCATACATCCACATCTATATCCATACATCCATTTTCACCTCCACATTTATACATCCACATCCACATTCATACATCCACATCCACATCCACATCCATACATCCATTTCCACATCCATATTCATACATCCCATCCACATCTTCATTCATACATACACATCCATATCCACATCCATACATCCACATCCACATCTACATCCATATATCCATTTTCACATCCACATTCTTACATCCACATCCACGTTCATACATCCACATCCACATCCACATCCACATCCATACATCCAACTACATCAATCTGATTCCTATCACATCTCATCACATCTATTTATAGAATGTAAGAGAATTCTAATTTTTGATACAAAGATTCTTTACGCATCTAATTAGACATAAAGACAACTATAGTAGGAATAACACTTTTATAAAAATCCTTTTATGCATGTATTTAGGCATAAATTCAATTTTAAGAAAAATAACACTTTCGAATAAAAAATAAACCTTTTATGCATTTTACTATGCATAAATTCCATTTTAATGAGAATAACACTTTCAAAATAAAAATAAATCTTTTATGCATCTATCTATGCATAAATTTAAATTTAATGAAAATAATACTTTCAAAATAAAAATAAATCTTTTATGCATCTTTCTATGCATAAAATAAAAATTGATGAAAATAACTCTTTTGAATTAAAAATAAAATTGGCCTCTTGAGAATAGATTATACTTGATTTCTAATGCACCTTCTGAAAATCTTTTTGAACTTCTATTTCAGGGAAACTTATTTTAATAAGAAGAGATATTTTTCCATCCAAAAATATTTAAAAACTGAATTACCACTCTCTAGAAGATTTTCTCTCTCTAGGCCAAAACTGGTAGAAACAAGATCTTTTATATTTCTGAAGAGGGATTTGACTACAGGGGAAGGTACTGGACATCCTGAGAGATTGGGGAGGAATCTTACAATCTGCCTCTATATATCCATGAACATTCATAGCTTTGCCATACTCATAAGGTAGTATATAATGTGTTGTAGCTTTCACATATCTCAAGATTCTTCTCATTGCATCCAAATGTGGTCTCCTTGGGCTTTGCATAAACTGACTCACAAGCCCAACAGTATAGCATAAATCCAGTCTAGTGATAGTCATGTATACCAAACTACCGAACCATCTTTCTATACTTTGTCACATCCTCAATCTGTTCACAACAATCAGCCCTTAGTCTCACATTTTGTTCCAATGGTGTGCTCATTGGCTTACAACCTATCATGCGATACTTTGCTAGCATGTTCAATTCATATTGTCTTTGAACCAACCAGATTCCTTTTTCTATTTTCACCATTTCAATTCCAAGAAATTATCTCCACTCTCCCAAGTCTTTCATATCAAATTCACCACATAATAAAGCTTTCACATCAACAATATCCTTGCTTGAATCACGTGTCATGATCAAGTCATCTATATAGATGACAATCACCATAATACCATGTGTTATCTTCTTTGCATATAGTGATGAATGTGATGTTTCCACATGAAAACCAATGCTAATGAGATACCTGCTTATCTTGTTTGTTCAAGCATGTGGTGCTTGTTTCAGTTCATACAAGGCCTTCTTCAACTTACATACATGTGTAGGATATATGGGATGCACATAGCCTTTTGTCTCCTCCATAAACACTTCTTCTTACAATTCACCATTTAGAAATGCATTCTTGACATCCATCTGATGCATTTCCCAACCATTTTATGCAGCCAATGCAATCACAAATCTCATTGTTCCCATCTTAGCCATATGGTTAGATGTCTCATCATAATCCAAACCATTTGTCTGTGCATATCCCTTTGCGACCAGCCTTGCTTTGTGTCTTTCTACTGATATATCCGACTTACATTTCACTTTGTACACCCATTTGCAATCAATGACATTCTTTCCACTTGGTAATGCAATCAAGTCCCATGTGTCATTTTGAACCAAGGCATCCATCTCTTCATCCATTGGTTTCTCCCATACATGCTTTCCAATAGCTTCTTCAAAACATGATGGTTCCACATGCTTTATCATTGATGTCATGTATGCATAATGCAATGCATACCCATTATATGTCAGTATCTCCACTGGATACCTAATCCTTTGTGATCTTCTCAAAACCTATGGATCACTTTGTACACCGTGTTTTCTAGCATGTGGAGGAACATATCTCGCTTGCCTTACACCTGGAGTACATAATGATGGGGTGCTAAGTTCTTCATCTAAGCTTTTTGAGCTAGATGACTCATAACCTATTCTAATAATTCCTTCAACCTTCTTTTTTCCTTTGTCAACAACACTTTCACTTGTGCTCACACTACCATGTCTCAACCTTCCTGACCATGGACTTACATTATCACTTCCACTTAATGTTTCACCTGGCCCAGATAATGCAATAGTAATCTTTTGTGGCAAGTTCACATGCACATCTGCATCTATGTCATCCACCATAACATCATATTTGTTTTTGTACCAACTCATCAAACATTGCATCTCTAGAAATGAGCACCTGTTTAGTTTTTGGATTGTAACATTTGTAAGACTTTATATCTTGTGCATAACCAATTAATATGCACCTCTCAACCTTGGGATCCAATCTCCTTCTCTTCTCATCTGGCACATGTGCATAGGCCATACATCCAAAAACTTTTAGATGCCTAATGTCTGGTGTAAAACCAGTCATCCTCATCTCAGGAGTACTCTCATGTATGATAGTTGTAGGTGTCTTATTTCAAATGTACACCATTGTGGCACATGCTTCTACCCAAAAATACAAAGGCATACTCTTCTCATTCATGAGTGCTCTTACCACTTCACCTATCACACGATTATTTCTCTCAGAAACTCCATTTTCTTGAGGAGTGTTCCTACATGTAAGCTGCCTTCTAATGCCATGGTCTCTCAAGAATGCATTAAGTGCATGTGAGATGTACTCACCACCCACATATGTTGGTCAAAAACTTAATCCAATGACCATATTGCTTCTCCATGAGTGCTTTGAACTCTTTGAACTTGCTCAAAGCTTCTCTTTCAGAAAATAGATCCATGTCATCCTGTTGAAATCATCAATGAATGTTATATAATACCTACTCCCATGTATTGATTGGGTTTTTGCATGGGACCCCATATATCAGTGTGCACAACTATTAGGATTGACATTATCACTGTCAAGCTCTAAAACGTTTCTGCAATAAGAGTGGTTTCCTCAACTGCTAGTTTAAATCTATATTATCATTGCATTCAAAGTATTAAAGACATAAGAAATCTTACCTTGCTTTCTTGACCCTATGCTTGCACCCTCCACTACAAGGTTTCAGTTTAGCAATATTGCAAATTTTTTTACTTCTTTGTCTATCTCCCAATGGGGTAGATTTTGTCCTTTCTTTCTTCAGCTTCTACTAGGTCTTCCTGAATTTGTCAACCTCTTTTTGAAGTTGTTCTTTTAGTTGTGATCACTCAATAACCTTTTGAGTTTTTTCCTTTGCCTCTTGTTGGTATAGACACTTATACATATCAACAATAGCAGATTGGCTAGATATGTACCCAAGCAATCCTTTGTTATCATCACCTACAAACTTCAATAATTGTGTTTGATTGGAAAAAGGAGGAGTGGAGTTTGTGATTGGGAATTTGGGATATATTGTTCTATCACACCATAAGTCAATATGGTGCAGGCATTCTCTCCTCATTTTTTCCCTGTGCATGGCATCTATTCTTGGACCTTTTCTTTGTTTTTAAATAGGAGCATACTCTTCTTATAGGTCCACATGAAGATTCTTTAGTTGCTTGATTGGAGGTTGCCATTGTTTTGCTCTACGTTCTCACAGTGCAGCACCTCTTCTCATGAATCAAAACTTTGCAATGGTGGTAAAGTTCTAAAATGTTCAAAAAAGAACAAAGATTTTGTATGACATATCTGAAGTTAGTTATGAGCATGTAGAATCTTAAATGCAACATGAGTTACTCCCTTGTGTTAAATGCATGAGATTTTCTTTATTCCTCTAGAGATTCACTTTTTGCAATGAGTGCACATATTTTATTGTTTTGGTTGGATGAACTTTTCAATTTTGTGCATTTTGAAGATGAGAAACATAAAGAAATTGAGAATTTCTTATATAGGGCCACAAAATGAGTTCTGAATTCTTCTAATGGCTCGGTTAATTTCTTCTACCTTGGTTGGACCATCATATGAGGTCCCTAGTCGTCCAATGTGGGACCTTTGGGCCGAGTTATATTGCACAAATCTATCGGTCATCTGGAAAGTCTTGAAGTGCTTGGGCACTTGTTTGGTGTCTTCTTCCCTAGCGCTTTCTTCTTCTATCAGATTTTTGGCTTTTTTTCTACCAGCACTAACTTTTTATTGCATGCTTTGCGTGTAGAGCAGCAAAGTTTTTTTCCTTTGGGTTTGGGATGGAATGGGCTCCATTGGCCTTGGGGTGATCCGTGAGGACTAGAAGGGAGCTATTTATGAGTTCCTTTTACCATATTTGGTTGAAGTGGTCATGTGCTTCAACCGCCCCTACATATTTTAGCTAGTGGGTGTTTGAATCGTTGAGAAAAACATAGCTTTCTGGCCCAAGGATTCCATCAGGCTTGCAATTTCTATGAGTGTGTTTCCCTTGATGGTTTTGGTTTATTGGCCTGTTCAAGCTCTTGGTTGGCGACGTTAGCCAGGTATACAATGCTAAGCATGTACAGAGATGTGATCTCCTACCCATCTTCCATAGCAAACCTAGTTCTCATGCATCTAGGAAGTATGTCAAGGGTAGCAAGGATATGCATCCAATTCTCAGAGTATTCTGGCTCTCAAAGAGGTGCACATTCCTCACTATCCTTTTCATCATCTAGTGTTTTGTGGAACGGTTGACACAAATGGATTGCAGTGGATCTGGTTATTGTTACTGAGTCATATGCGAAGGGTCTACCACTCATGGGATGTACCTTCCACGTGTGTAGGTTGATCTTAACTGTCTAATATTTCCTTGGAATGTAGATATGATCACAATCCGAATCATGGATCATTTTGGTTTCCCTCATGAATGGGCACCCAAGGATGCAATCATATGAAACTGGCTAACATCTGAAGCTCATTATCACAAAGGTGTGGCAGAAGGTAGTTCCAATAATCTTTATTTTGAAATCCTTCAATAGACCAATGGGTCTAGTACTGGCTCCATTAGCGATTTTTACCAGTAATTTTATGTTATCCATGGCGGGTGCTCCCTTTTTCCCAGCATTGTTTAGTAACAATGCTCACTCCTACTCCCTGTCTAGGATTGTTGTGCCCTTGAGGCCATCAAAGGAGGTTATTGGAAATGTGACATTGAGTTCATCACCTTCAAAGTATTTTCCAAGCTTATTTAGTCGAAATGTGAGGGTGCGAGTGATCTTGTGGGGTTCAACAAGCTCATTTTCCTCTAACTCATTAGAGTTGTCTAGCTCTATGGATTCTTGCATGCTTGCCCTGAAGCATCCCCCTTAATCCAATCCTTCGTATATTTGCATAAGCTTGGGCTACCTTGAATCAAAGGTGCTAATGGGGATTTGGATCTAAGAAGAGAGGAAGAAAGAGAGACCAGCAATGTCTCTAGAAGCGGAGGCTGTTCCATGAGGAAGGTCGCCTTGTCTTATTCTTAAGATCTTATGTGTATACATTATTTGGATGGGGATTTTTGTGTCCGTTCTTTTATTATGGTCATCCCCCAAGTTTCTAAGATATTTAGCTACACAGTTTCCGTATAGTGGGGGTTAACTATTACAGTGGGCAGCTACTGGGCTTGTGTTGGCGTATGTGGGGGTGACGGGTCTAGGAGCTCTCTAGAATATACCTAGGTGGTTGCAAGATCAGGTTGCCTAGTTTTGTCCACTCAGACACCTCGTAAACAATAAAAAAATAGGCATTTGTTTACCGTTAGTGGCTAATCTCTCCTAGATAACGAAGGAATTTCCTTTCAAGTTCTTTTGTTGGAACATCACATGCAAAGTTGGGAATATAGTTGCATGATTTGATTAAGCATTAGATAGTTTAAACTCCTCATTTTCTTAGGGATAAAGTCAATGTATACACCCTGTCCCAAATTTGGACCGATTCCAAAAAATGCTAATATCTTTTACATATAAGCTCATATGCAATTCCCACTCTGGACCTTAGATCTTCACATAATATAGAGCTTAACTTTATTTTTTGACAAAATTTTAAGCTATTTGTTTATTTTCTTTAAAAATTTCAAGGTCTTTAAAGTGTTATTAAATATGCCACTTTTTGTACCCACGATAACTACCACTTAAAATGCTCAATCTTATAGAACAAAAGAGTGGTAGATAGTGAGACATTAGTAGAATGTGGTGTTAGGAAGTTCAATGATGAAAACATGCTCAAGGTCTAGTGGTGGATAAGGAGATAAAGGCTCATAACCACACAAAAAACAAGGAGAGAATCTCACACGTATACAAGAAAAAGTCTTGCTTTATTGAGTTGCTTATGCATACAACTTGGCCTTTGCACCATGTTTCATACAAATGCCTTTGGCATGTGCCTTTAAATAGGCTTGCTAGTGGCCTAGGATTAGGTGGCTCCCTTAGGACCATTCACACCCACACACCTTCTACACCCTTGTTCACTAAGGCTCCAAGGCCTATATCTTAATACCCCCCCTCAATACTAGCCATGAAAAAATGTGCTTGGAATGGGTGGTATTGGACATATGAAAAAAAAAGTGCCTTTATAACATTAGGCTTATAGAAATGTTCATGGTGGTGTGGTTATCTAGGACTTACAACTATGTTTCTAGAGCCTTAGAGGCTAATACAATGATGCCATCTAAGTCTTTATTTGATGTCGATGAAGATGTAAACCTTAATGATGGTGCATCCCACTCTTTGTGCTTGCTTGAACTCTTGTAGTTGACATGCTTTGGACATACATGCCATTGTTTCCACATGCTTTCCACCTTGACCATTCTCACACAATGATCAAAACAAGGCTGCCACCCTTGCTTAAGTGGTTTGCACATAGATGTTCCTTCAACATGCTTGATGCTTCTATGCATACCATACCTCCTCCATGGGTAATGAGGGAATTCCTTAGAGTAATGGTTATGAGGTAGATTTATATGGGAAAGGGAAAGGGAGGGTCTTACCACTTGTCTTATAGATTGGTCAAGGGCAGTGTCTACTCCATAATTACAACAAGAGCTTTTGTGCATGTTGGTTATAAGATACCCAATAGGGTTTGTGAGTCCAAGCTTAAAAAGAGTGATAAAGTGGTTGAAGGCTAAGGAAAAAAACAGCATTTACGAACCTCTCCAGGTGAGGCGACAGCAGTTAGCTATGCATTTACGAACCTACTCATTTACGAACCTCTCCAGCTGAGGGGACAGCAATAGCTACGCACTTAATGTTGAGAAGAAAAGCAGAAGATAGTGACCAAGAGCCAATGAACATGATTTGATACCATGTTAGGAAATTCACTATGATGAAAACATGCTCAAGGTCTAGTGGTGGATAAGGAGATAAAGGCTCATAACCACACAAAAAACAAGGAGAGAATCTCACACGTATACAAGAAAAAATCTTGCTTATTGAGTTGCTTATGCATACAAGTTGGCCTTTGCACCATGATTCATACAAATGCCTTTGGCATGTGCCTTTAAATAGGCTTGCTAGTGGCCTAGGGTTAGGTGGCTCCCTTAGGACCATTCACACCCACACACCTTCTACACCCTTGTTCACTAAGGCTCCAAGGCCTATATCTTAATTTTAAATAGGCTTGCTAGTGGCCTAGGGTTAGGTGGCTCCCTTAGGACCCACACACCTTCTACACCCTTGTTCACTAAGGCTCCAAGGCCTATATCTTAATATGTGGTGGTTAGTCCAAATTGCAAATCTACTAATGGTTGGATTTTTAATGGTCTCTTTTCCAAAATTCTTCCAGGTTATCAGAAGGCCTACAAATATTAATAAATTAATTAGTTAAATTACATTTTTGATGTAAATCATCTAAAACTTATAGGGACTAGTGCACTTGTAATGGTGCATCTATGGAAAAAAAATGGATCACTCTAAGTATGGAAAGATCATTTTTTAAATCATTTCATCATATGTTTTATAACTTTTAATTAAGCTAATTTATATTAATTTAAGTTATATTGGGTTAATTTGAGTGTATGTGCATTTTCTATTAGTTGCTTCTCAATTTAAGTACCTTCCCCCCCCAAATTTTCTCTCCAACAAGCATTGTCCCAGACAAAACAGGACACCCTGATGTTGCAACAACCCACTTGAGCTTCTTTAGTGGGTCTCATGTTGGAGATCGATGGGCATGCCTCAAGGTAAGCAGTAGGAGGCTCTTTTTCTATCTGAGCTTGGTAGTCCCTAACCAATTCTTGGGCTGCCCACCAAGAGTCTTTCCTTTTCCTCTATGGGGTTAGGGTATTTGGAAATCTTTTTAGAGAGCTGGTTAGTGTCAATCTATTCCCTAACTCAGGTGGCTGAGCATAGCAAATATTCCTCTTTTGACGAAGAGATTGATGCATGTGTGGTCATTCCATCTTCCAAAAACCACTCTTGATAACTACCTGAGCAGAGCAGTTTTTTTCTCCATTCCTAGGTCTGACATTTCACAATGACACTCACTCTGACAAACCAACACAGTTTCATCTTACTCCGAAATTCACTACAACTCTACACACATGTCTCACACAACACTGCTGCACTTGCACTACTCTCATTACACAGAATACAGAATGAAAATGACTAGAAGAGGTGAAGCACAAAATCTATCAACTGTATTGTCATTACAAAATCCGCCATAGCTACACATAAATCCGCCAAGAACCATATTCATGTACCACTAAAACAAAACGGCTCTAGCTATATAGACTCCATGACTCTCTACCTTCCAAGATCCCAAAGCTAACCAACTTTCAAAAATACTAAAAATCCATACATATAACTTGAAAAATAATCCGCCTAAGGTCTACCCAAAACACGTGGCACAGCTCGGTGGCTTGAGCCAACGGCTGACATCGGACCCACAATCCCTTGATCCGTAAACTAGACAAGCAAAGAATCTTGCAAAGATAAAACAAAATCAGCATAAACGCCATCAAAACATCCTCCTCTTTGAAATTTTGCATATCCACTGACTTTCCATTTGAAACATAATGCTCTACTGATTTTGAACTAATCTGCTGCACTACTGACTTTTTGCTGATCTGACTTCCTATCCATTCATTGAAATATTACTTCCTCCATATTTTGAAAATCGGACCATTCTCCCTTGTCAAGCTGAATGAAAGAAACTTGATTGGCAAATTAGACAACACTTCTGGAACACTTGAAAATTTCACCACATAATTCTGCCTTGAATCCGATCTAATCTTCCACACCTTTGACAGCAAAATCAGAGATTGAGACACTTCAAAACCAAAACTTTGACCCTCAACAACTTTTGCAACTTCCCATTGATGAATTTGGCATTCCGCTTGTATCCTCGAACCATCAAAATCAGCCTCAATCAGCTCTTGTAGGTTTATTTGGCCATCTGCTATGAAAATGTGACACCAATATGCAAGAAACCTACTGAGATGTATACAAACCAAGTTTGCTCTGAAATCTGAAAATTCCATAAAAATCAGGCAAATAATCCGCATATAATCCTCTCAAATCCTCTGAACCTATTTAGATGTGATCTGATCCACAAACCATAAAAACTGATCACTACGCATCCTATAATGCAGTCCTCGTTGCCCAATCAGCAACTTCAAAGTCTGCAACACATGAAAATCTAAATTCTAAATCCTCCTCCCTGCACTTCTCAGTCTCTGATCTGAATCTCCTTGAAAAGAAGAAGTTTCTAAATACTTCCAAAACATGGGGTGGAGTTTTCTGAATACCTGAACACCTGGCAAAATTTTTGTCGAATCATTCGATAAAATCTTTTTTTGAAAATCCTCCTGAATCCGATTTAACGCTTTTGCATGATCCAAGATTGGATTAGCAATCTCAGACTATCCTCCACCTTTGAAATAGCATATTTCAGCTGTTTTGTCCTCTGCAAAACGAGGTACAAGTCCGCCTTGACAATCAAAAAATCCTCCAAGATGTATTTTTTCTGTCTGAAATGATCTGACATTAGTTCTGAACTATACAAAGTGTCATCTACATATTTCACACCTTTGTGCAAATTTTTTTGAACCTGACAAAATTTCCTCCTCAACATCCTTTGAAATTTGACTCTGAAACAGTGAAATTTGATTTGAAAATAGTGAATTCTGATCACATTGCACCTTGTAATGCATTCTTTTAAACCCAACTTGCAACCACAAAATTGGAAACATAGGAAAATCTGAATTCTGACAACCCGTCATCCACATCTGACAACCCATTCTGTAAGAATCCACTTCTACTGGCTCATCAGCTTTAAAACACACATCCTCTGACAAAAGTATGTTTGGGTTGACAACAACCTGTCCCACATCTCGTTCAAAATGCACATCCATCGAGCTAAAGCTTGAAATTGCATCATCCTACACGTCAAACATCATATACTGATCCTTCAAACTTGTCAAACCTGCTTTATACTCTTTAATGACTTGCTCTTGACAATCCCCCTGCTCAATCTGATCGATAAGAACTTTATCTGATTCAGCCCAATTCAGTCCAAAACAAAAAGCAATCCGCTTGTTCAAATTCTCTGCAGTTGAAACATCTCCTTGTTGAATATCAACCTGTGACATCAAAATATGTTCTTCAAAACATTCAAAATAAAAAATCTGATTTCCGTGATCATCGGCAACATCAGACACAATGGTCTGACTTTTTGCTTGAATTCGCAAATCATCACAATCAGCATGTGTAAACTCCTGTAAGGTTTGTTCAGCACATTGGGTTTCTAAGTTCAAAATCTATTTGTGGGATTCATGTATCGATCCCGCAACATCTTCCAACTACAAATTCTCTTGTGTAGATATGTTTGATAGAAATTCCACAGTCACTGCATGAGCATACTCTAGTGGTAGATTAGGGGTATCTAAGGACTCTTTGAGGCTCTCTTGGCCAAGCTCCTTTTGCACCTCCTTCTCCACCATCTTTGGTACTCCCACTTGATGACTCTCAAACTCCATGCCAATCCAAATGTCATCATCATCACTTGACTCCCCTTCAAACTCATCCGCATATGCATCTCTCAACTTCTCACATGCTTTTTGTAACTTCCCAATGCTTTTCCTACTAGAACATGACTTTTGCCTGTCACCTTTGTGATCAGCTAACCATTCAGATGCACTCTCCAAGACATCCTCAAAGTCAGCTAACCATTCAGATGCACTCTCCAAGACATCCTCAAAGTCATCTAACCTTCCCAATGCATTCTTCATTTCCTCCCAAGCTGATTCTGTATGCACTTTATGGATAATTTTATGAAACTTTGTGCATAGGTCAACCATACACCATTTCCTACATGCATCTCCCTTTGAGCACTCATTAACTGCACACGGACAATCCTCTACCTCATGCTTGCGACTCATGCAAACCTCACATTTTTTCTTCTTCTTCTTACCCCCCATGACACTCACATAATTAAAATACAACAATCATATTCAGACCTCAAGAAAGATGCACCACACCAATCTGAGACCCATTAAATTTGCTAAACAGAGAGCCACGGATGTTGTACCAGGATCCGCAAAGTTCATTTAATTGGCTGCCTAAAATTGATTGAAATATTTAAATTGATAATATGATGATTTCTCCTTGAAAAAATTACCATTAAAAGTTACCTTTTGGCTGCAAAGCATATTCAGTCTGCAAATCAAATGTCATCTGTGATTCAGATATTGTTTTTGAATTTTGACTGCAGAACTGACTACTACAAATTCTAACTTCTGTCTGCAAACTAGATTTGTCGACCCTCTGACTCCAACTTCGTCACCTCGTTCTTGATTTGAATCATCTTCTGCTTGCTGCAAACCTTGCTGCCTCGCTGCTCACTGTGTGAAATATGAATTAAGAAATTACGGTGCATTCTCCAGCACGAACTACCGCCTAGCATTTGACTTCCAAGAAAACATAGCCACCTCTACAACCATCACTTCTACTGCTACTCTGCATCTTCTTGGCACCCGTCCTTCTAACAGAAGAAAGCAAACTTGACCATGAACACCTATCATAAGCACCGTGATCGCCAGTGTTTATTGTTGCCTGAGCAGGAGCAGTTTTTTTCTCCATTCGTAGGTCTGACATTTCACAAAATGACACTCACTCTGACAAACCAACACAGTTTCATCTTACTCCGAAATTCACTACAACTCTACACACATGTCTCACACAACACTGCTGCACTTGCACTACTCTCAATACACAGAATACAGAATGAAAATGACTAGAAGAGGTGAAGCACAAAATCTGTCAACTGTATTGTCATTACAAAATCTGCCATAGCTACACATAAAATCCACCAAGAACCATATTTGTGTACCACTGAACAAAACGGCTCCAGCTATATAGACTTCCCACGACTCTCTACCTTACAAGATCCCAAAGCTAACCAACTTCCAAAAATACTAAAAATCCATACATATAACTTGAAAAATAATCCCCAAACACCTGGATATCTCCCATGCCGATCTTTGTGGTTTTTTTTCTCGAGCGTCTAGTTACATCTAGGGATGTTCTTTGAAGATAATACCTTTGCTTATCCCTAGTCTTGCGAGGTTGATGCCTTTGTTGTAGTAGCCTGGAGCTGCGGCCCTCTATCTGTTTTGCAATTTGGTAACAGCGTTGAGAGGGATTGTATGGATGAAGCTATCTCCTACACTCACCAGGCTAATGTTGGTGCTAGGATTAACTTCAGGAGCCTTTCTTGTTATCCCCGGTCTCAACGAACAATCCTTATACATATGGTGTATCCCACACCCAACGCATAAAGGGGTTAATGATACGGAAGCACCTATAGAGGTACTTGCTATCCCTTTCTTTATTGGACACTCAGCCACTCGGTGAGGTCCTATGCAATGATAGCATTGCATGGATAGTTGTTTCTCCATTGTATTCATGTCCCTACCCCATGGCATTGGGGCAGCTAAGTACACTAGGAACATTTGGTCACCCTCCATCATGTAGTGGCTTAGAATTTGGGAGGGTGGGCTGGTTGGCTCTAGGGGCTCGTATAGGTAGGACCTTTAGGAACTTTATCCTCATCCCCTTATTCAAAGATTTTCGTCAAGGTTAGCTGACGATTCATGGAAATGGTGGTTAAGGTGGGAGAACTGGGGGGTGGTAAGGGCATTTTGGGTACCTTAAGAATTTCTCTTTGGGCCACTTCTTGGCTTGGTTGAGGAACATTGTGAAGCGCAAGTATTGGCAAAGCCAACGGTTGCCATTGGGTTTGTAGGTAGGGCTTGAGGTAGAGTGCGGGCTTGTGTAGCCCTTTGCTAATAACATTCCGTGACTTCATGATTGCCCCACATTTGGAAATATGTGCAATAGAGGGTGGAACAATGTCACAAATGTGGACACTCCGTGCTAGTATGGTTAGCTTGTTAGGTCGGGCACCATACTAGCTCCCTCTTCAAATAGAGATGGGATTGGCCAACCCTATTCTAGCCTCATTCAAGTCCACCAGCACAAAACCTGATGGAAAGAGCAAGGAGTTAAATTTTGGACAACAAGTCAAGCAGTTGGCCACTGCATTAATGCAGCAAATGACCCAACATTGGAGAATCGGCCGACTGTGAACTCATAATGCCCATAGCGATTATTGAATGCTGTCTTCAGGATGTCCTATTCCTTGATTCTGCTTTGGTAGTACCCGGATTTGAGATCTATCTTTGTGAAAATTTGGGTTTCACCTAACCGATCCAGAAGTTCATCGATCTTAGGGATAGGATACTTATTTTTAATTGTTAATTGATTCAATCCTCTGTAGTCAATACAGAGTCTTAACATTCCATCTTTCTTCTTTTGAAAGAGAATGGGCACACCCCAAGGTGAGACACTGGGTCTGATGAATCCCTTCTCTAACAGTTGTCTTAATGCTCCTTAAGTTCTATGGCTTCAGGGACTGGCATTTTGTATGCACGCTGGGCTACTGTGGCTGAGCTCCGGGGGTTAACTCAATCTCATGATCTACTTCGTGAGACAGATGCATCTCAGCTCTTCTGGGAACACATCTGTGTACTCACTTAACCACTCTAGTTCTTTAGCCTTGCATTTTATGTCTATCGGATTCATCTTAATGACATAAATAGCTTTCCTCTTTCTGAGCCCTTTTAACAATTTAGAAGCCTTGACTAATTGCAGCACTGGGGATCCGGAAATTCCAGTTCCTTGAACTTTATTCCCGTGAAGGTCAAGGAGGAAAGAGATGGTTCCATTGTGACAATGAATGTCAGCCTAATTCTTATGGAGCCAATCCATTCCAAGGATTCCATCATAGATTCCCAAGGGTAGGACTCTAAACTAGCAATCAGTTATGTTCCCATCTAGACTCAACTGAATAATGTCTCTCAAGGTGTGTGAAAAGAATCTTTCCACCACTGGCCAATTCCACTTGCATAGGTTTCCCTAGTTTTTGATTTAGGACTAACTTACACAGACATCCTGGGGAAATAAAAGAATGAGTATTGCCTGAATCAATCAAAAGCTTGAATTGCTTATCCTGGTACTCTGTTGGAGTCTAGAGGACTGAAAATTGATGATTCTGCCCCTGATGCTCAATTGCGGCATAGATCTG
This sequence comes from Cibotium barometz, assembly GCF_041138505.1. Classification (NCBI taxonomy): domain Eukaryota; kingdom Viridiplantae; phylum Streptophyta; class Polypodiopsida; order Cyatheales; family Cibotiaceae; genus Cibotium; species Cibotium barometz. The sequence goes on from NC_141055.1 coordinate 7,041,966, forward strand.
TCCTTTTTCTTCCTCCCCTTCCTTAGCTATAGTGACGACTCTAGCTACTGCAGTCTAAGGTGGAACTCTCTCTCTTTGGTTTCCCCAATTCTGGGAGGGATTTCGGAGACTACTTTGCATGGAGGTTGCAAGCTGAGCTAGCACTCTTCTGGGGTTACCCTGATTTTGGTGCGGGGGACCCTAATTGGACTGATACAAAGGAGTCTGTCTCTGAACTCTAGGACCCTAGCTTCCTTGGCCCACATAAGGAGATGGGAAATCCTTGAGCTCGTGCCCAAACCCCTGATAACCAAATCACATGTTCTCACTTCGAAGCTCTTCCCTCTGAATTCTTGAAAGAGTCAGAGTTCTTGAGAAAGAGCTTCGAGGAAAAGGTCTTCCTTCATTCCTGAAACTTCCTATCTCCAGATTCTGATTGGGACCTTGGTGTCTCTTTGGAGGCGGAAGGTTGGAAGAACTTCCTGGTGTTTGGAATCTCTTGAAGGATGAGGGAGCTGGCTTTGGCGGGACTTTAACAATAAAGGCTTTGGTAAAGTCCTTCGCCATCCTTACAGCTTCAGACATGGAAATTGGCTTGGCATTCTTGACCAGGGTGTCTAAAAGTTCGTTCATTCCCCAAATGAACTTAGCCATGAGTTGCTCTTTGTCTAGCGGTGGTGAGTACTTGAGGAGAAGAGCAAATGCCTGATGATATTCTTCAATAGTTTTGCTCCCCTGGTTTAGCTTGAAGAATTCATTCATCTTGGTTTCTAGAAATCCGAGGGGACAAAATATCTTCCTTAGCTAAGCTTTGAGATCATTCCAGGACTCGTCGTTGTTCCTATCCAAATGGTTTCTCCATGCCACCCTGGCTGTTTCCACAATCTTCAAACTTGTGAGAGCCATTTTCTCCTCTCGTTGTATCTAGTGACATCAAAATATTCCGCCATGGCCTCGATCCACTTCTCCACAGCCTTGCCTAAGGTCTCCCCTTCACCTTTGAAGGGACTCGGCTGAGTTCTGTGAAGGGCCTTTCGAACATCGGGGTCAAGCTCTTCCTCATTAGTGAGAGGATCTAGCTGTCGCGCCACGGTTTGCTCGCCTCATGATTCTACCAAAAATGATACATTATTAAATTTTTATTTGATTTCGTCAACAAGATGCTAAGGCTTAAAAGGTTTGGAAAATAATTGCTTAACAAGATATATGATCTTATTGGAGATCTATGACATATGTCCGAGTATAACAGATCTTGCTTCTTCAATTCGTTATATAATAACCAATCACTTAAATATCATAGAATTTTCCACAAAATATTTCTTTATTTATATAAAGGTTGCAATATGTACATAGAGCATCTCGGCTCTAGAAAGTCAAAACCTCCTCGGGAAATGCATAAGATGGCGATACTGGGCTACAGACATGCCTCGATACAAATGATCCCTCACTGCAAAGGAGCTTATATCTTACTACTTGTTGGGATAAAACATCTAAGAAGTCTATAGATATGGCAGGAAATTCTGAAATATCGAGGCATGGGGTGATATAGAATAACACCATGAATCACTTTCAACCTCAACAGGACCATGGCCAATGAGATATTCTCCCTCAGCATCATGCACTAGTTGCATGAGGCATGGACATATTGCCCTGCGTGCCACTTGTGTTGCCATCTCTTCGCTGGATCTAGGAAATATAAATCCTCAAAATGGCTTGCAAGTGTGGCTTGACTCGTTCGAGTCATAGCGGAAGAGACGATATGCTCAAAGGCAAAGGCAGTTATATCCTATGACTGGGTGAGATCGGGAATACCAGATAAGCGTGGAACTCAGGGATTTCACTGACGTAAACGAAAACATGTGAACATGTTAATAACATATGTTAATAACACAAAAAATCTTGTGATCACATGTTATATTCACAAAGCTTTCACAAGGGCCTAAAAAAATTATCTTTGTCGGGCATAAAAACTCTTCTTAGGTGGCCACTCACCTGCTATTATGTGAAGATGGTAACATGAGAACATGTGAATAGCTTATTCCCATGTGTAGCCAAGCTTTTAAGGGGTTCCCAAATGGCAAGTGACCTGTTATTTTGTGAACGGTAACATGAGAACATGTGAATAACTTGTTCACATGTGTTATTATCACAAAAAATCTTGTGATCACGTGAATATTAAATCCCTGGTGGAACTTCCATCTATAAAACTAAATTCTTTGATTAAAAATCTTCATTATTGAAGCTTAAAGAATGAAAATACAATACATAAATGCTCTTTCTGAGTTTTTATCATAAATTTTCTGATAAGAATTTATTTTTCCTTATTAGCTTTTCACAAGGCTCTGATACTAGCTGTGTGAGACCCCCGCCCCCTCCGAGATGCCCCCTCCGAGGGCAGTGGTAGCGAAAGCAGCATCAGCCTCTCGCGCGGGGCAAGGATCCACACTCGGGGCCTTGCCTACGGATATCCGGACAAGAGACTAGACCGGCATTTACTCCGAAACCGAACCCGAAAAAACTTCCCTCGCCTGGAAGGCATGGGCTATTCCACCAAGAAAATCATCTAACGGGAGAATTGATCTAAAGAGTCAAATTCTTAACTAACCAAACTGATCTGCCAACTAAACCCCAAAGTCATATGGTCAGATCAAGGAAGAGACTTGCAATCCCCCTTTAGCAAGGCATAGCCGCGCTGATTCCTTCCCACAGAACAAGGGTCTTCCTAGGACTTAATCTAACTAACATAGCTTAATCGTAACTATTTGTATCGCAGGAACCCGATCCAGCCTAACCCCAACTAGCCCATGGGTTAGCCAACTGCCCAACCACTATATTGGAGGGATTCATTTATAAAAATTTGGTTATGTCTTGCCCGGGTACCGAGGAAAAGAGTTCCAATGTCCTAGCCGGCGCTTACAGCAAAATTCAAGGTAGTCATACCACTTACACACCCAATATGAAATTGCCATTTTAACAGATTCGGTTGTCTTTAATAGATTCAGTTGTCTTTAAAACAATCTCTCAATGAAATCATAGTATTATTGATTATAATCCTTCAAAATATTGATTCCAGTGATTTACAAAATATATCATCCGAACTCTCCGCTGTTGAAGACCAGCTCGTCAACCAACGAGATCCAATATCAAAATTCACTTCACAAAAGTAATTCTTTTTAGTTCATCCGTATCTTCCTTGATGTATGCATGGGTGTCCTAGCAGTCCGCGAGCCCGTGAATCACCTAGTCAGAACCCTCTAGGATCCTACTTAGGTGTCCTAGCACTTCACTCAGGGGGACCGCTTCATTGATCCTCGCCCATCATACCGGAAGCGCACCATTTTAACCATACCGAGGCTAGTCAAGAAAAGCTTTGCCCCCGCGAGCGACGTTCCTCGACGATTCCTTGCTACCAGCTGTTGCAACAATGAGTCTCCCCTTAGTTAATCACATACCAAATTCTTCCTCTAGCATTTTGGCGTAAAACAGTCCTTTAAACGAAAACAAAAGTTCTATGCAAGTAGAATTTTCGATTCGAGTTTGATTCCACAGAACCCTTTTTCTATAATCCATACTCTCTTAATGAGAATCATTGATCTCTCATCAGGGTAATCTACCCATCATTGACTGAATTTCCAACTAGATTCTTGATGATTTCGATTAAGGAAAAATTACGCTAATTTAACGGTAGTCTAACCTTTGTGTCGAGAATTGGAATTGATCTCTCGAGGTTTTTGCTTGATCTAGATTCAACAGATGGGCAAGTAGTTTACTGGCTGCCCCTCTCACAGTCGTGGTCTAACCAAAATTATTCGGTTTACTTCTAGCACAGAGGTAGAGTATAGAGGAGAAGCTATGGCTGCATGTGAGGTGGTATGGTTGAAAAAGCTACTTGAAGATTTGGGACAACAATGTGATGGGAAAGTTGTCATACATTATGACCACATGAGCAGCATATAGTTAGCAAGCAATCTAGTCTATCATATGAGGACCAAACACATAGAGGTCCATTATCACGTCATTAAGGAGAAAGTGTTGGATGGACATATAGAGTTGACATATGTAAATACTAAAGAGAAGGTTGCAGATATCTTTACCAAACCACTTCGTAAAAGAGAAGTTTGAGTACTTCAAAGACAGGCTTGGAATACATGAGATGGGTATGGTGAGCTTGATGGGGAGTTTTGATAATGCAAGCTCATTGGGATTTGGTGGATAGCGGTAGCATGTGGACACTAGTCTAGCAATGTGTGTGTGTGGACAATAATGGCCATGTCCAGTTGGCCAAGTGTGTGGACATTAGACTTAGGTTATTTCAGTGTGAACTTATCACTAGTGTAGTGTGTTGTGTTTTGTGGTGTGCAAAGAAGAAAATCTAGGGAGTTTCTCTATTATGTAGATGTTGATGGTTTGATATAATGAGAGCTAATTAGGGTTTGCCTCTCTACCCTTGTGTCTATCTTCTCTCTCTTTTCACACGTACGTACCGTGTATAATGGGGGTGAAAATTTGCAACTTATCCATGGAGCTGCTACCTCTACACTTACAAAGTTTCACCCCCATTGTATGCCGGATGAGTGTGATAGTATGTTGCCACCCGCTCTTTTTTTGCATAGTGCCCAAGGGGTCCGCTATGCAAAAAAGAGCGGCTTTGGGTGGGACATCATGCCTGTACATTGCCCGATGGGGAAGAAACTTTGCGAGTGAGTCTCGGGGGTTGCTATTCCTCCACTCAAAATGTTTCAACCCCATCGACACCACCGCGGGGATGGGCATGATGGTGTATTGCCACCTGGTCTTTTTTGCATAGGGCCCCCTAAGGGGTCCTTTGTTCAAAAAAGAGTGGGTTTTGGTGGAACATCAAACCCGTACATTGTCTGATGGGGGTAATAAAACTTTTCACGTGGTTCCATGGGCTTGCTATCCCTCCACTTTTGCAAAGTTTCAACCCCATCGAACGTTGGTTTTTTGCCACCTGCTCTTTTTTGCATAGTGCCCAAGGGGTCCCCTATGCAAAAAAGAGTGGGTTTGGGTACAAAATCATGCCCGTACATACAATGTTTGATGGGGGTGACACTTTGAAAGTTGGTCTGTGGGACTACTATCCCTCCACTCGCAAAGTTGGTCTGTGGGACTACTATCCCTCCACTCGCAAAGTTTCACCCCTATTGGTGCAATGGGCATGATAGTGTGTTGATACGTGCTCTTTTTTGCATAGTGCCCAAGGGGTCCCCAATGCAAAAAAGAGCAGACTTGGGTAGGACATCACGCCCATACGGTGTCCCATGTGGGTGAATCTTTGTAAATAGGTCCATGGGGCTTCTAAAACCCCCACTCATAAAGTTTCACACCCATGCCAGATGGGTGTGATAATATGTTGTCACTCGCTCTTTTTTGCATAGTGTCCAAGGGGTCCCCTATGCAAAAAAGAGTGCGTTCGGGTTGGACATCATTCTCGTACGTTGTCCGATAGGGGTGAAACTTTTTGAGTGAGTCTAGTGGGTTGGTATCCCTCATCCAATATGCATCTTTCTATATGCATAGAATTTAAATCTAATGAAAATCACACTTTTATAATAAAAAATTATCCAATATGCATCTTTCTATGCATAGAATTTAAATCTAATGAAAATCACACTTTTATAATTAAAAAAAATCCAATATGCATATTTCTATGCATAGAATTTAAATCTAATGAAAATCACACTTTTATAATAAAAAAATATCCAATATGCATCTTTCTATGCATAGAATTAAAATTTAAAGAAAATCACACTTTTATAATAAAAAAATATCCAATATGCATCTTTCTATGCATAGAATTTAAATCTAATGAAAATCACTCTTTTATAATAAAAAAATATCTGATATACATCTTTCTATGCATAGAATTTAAATCTAATGAAAATCACTCCTTTATAATAAAAAAATATCCAATATGCATCTTTCTATGCATAGAATTTAAATCTAACGAAAATCACACTTTTATATTTAAAAAATATCCAATATGCATTTTTCTATGCATAGAACTTAAATCTAATGAAAATCACACTTTTATAATAAAAAAATTCTTTTATGCATCACTTTATGCATAAAAATCAATATTGGTGAAAGTAACACTTTAATAATAAAAACAAAATTCTTTTTTGCATCACTTTATGCATAAAAATCAATATTGATGAAAGTAAAACTTTTATAATAAAATATTTTCAATATGCATCTTTATATGCATAGAAATTAATTCTAATGAAAATAACGCTTTTATGATAAAAATATTTTCAATATGCATCTTTCTATGCATAGAATGAAAATAACACTTTTAGAATACACAAACGGAGGGGATTACTCTTTTTGAATAACATAAACATAAAACTTATTTCCACAAAATTTTTGAATCCCTATTCTGAGGTGTCAAAAATCAAATTTTTAAACTATTTTCCTTGGTCCTTAGTCCACTCTTCATCTTATGTGAACATTAACTCATTTTTGGGGGGGGGTTTCTTTTATTTTTTAATTTATCTCCTCCCTACATTTGGATTAATCTTAATGGTCCCTTCATAGGAACCTTAATCTAAAATTTTCAGAAAATCTGGACCCTTAGGCAGCTAAGGCCTTTTGAACAGATTATAATTTATTTCTAATGCACCTTCTCAAATTGTTTTTGAACTTCTATTTTGGAGGAATTTATTTTGATAAGAAGAGATATTTTTCCATCCAAAAATATCTAAAAACTAAATAATCTCTCTCTAGAATATTTTCTCTCTCTAAGCCAAAATAGGTAGAAACAAGATCTTTTATTATTCTGAAGAAGGGATTGATTATAAGGGAAGATATTGAGCATCTTGAGGGCCAGGGAGGACTCTTACATTCTCTCCCACTTGAAAAATGTGAGATGTCCTCATCTCGCAAATTGGGGATAATCCCGCCACCAACAGTTCAGCTTCTTTCTCCCAGGTGGCATATTCAAAAGGATAGAACCTCCATTTGACCAATAATTCTCTCACAATTCTGTTCCTCACAACCTTCTCTCGAACATCAAGGATTTCTTCAGGTTAGAGTTTCATCTGTCCTTGGGTTGAAGAAGTTAAGATTTCATCAATCAAGCACATGATTCGGACTTGGTACATACTTTTTAAGTAGGTTGATATGAAATACATTATGTACTTTGAGATGAGAAGGTAGAAGAAGCTCGTAGGCTAAGTCACCTACTTTCTTTGTAATTAGATATGGCCCACAATACCTGGGGCATAACTTCTTATACTTCCCAAGAGAGAGAGAGAACTTCTTTTGGGGCGTACTCGAATGAAGACCATATCTGCTTCTTTGAATTTTATGTCTGTTCTCTTCTTATTTGCATACTGCTTCTGTCTATCCTGGGTGGCAGCTTTTAGATCTTTGCAAATTGACTGCATTTGCTGCTCCATGTCATCAAGCATCTGTCTAGACATCTCAACCCTAATCAATGGGTCGGACCAAGTTAATGGAGTTAAGCAATCTTGTCCATAAAGAGCTTTGAAAGGGCTCATCTCGATACTTCGGTGATAAGAAGCATTGTAAGCGAACTCGACTAGGTGCAGATAGCTTGGCCACTTCTTGGGTTCCCTGCCATAGCATGACCAAAGTATATCTTCGATTACATGGTTTACCCTTTCTGTTTGACCGTCGATCTCGGGGTGGTAATGCCAGTGGTTTTGCCCTGGGAGGTGCACTCATGTAGGAAGGTCATGCAGTGGCCTATGAATTCCAAAAACTCGGAACCCATGAGAGGACTTATGATGTCCACAACTTGGAACTACTTTCAGTAGTCTATGCCTTGAAGTTGTGGAGACATTACCTACTGGATCAAAGATTCACTTTGATGATAGATCATCAGAGCTTGAAGTGGATCTTCACTCAGAAGGATCTCAACATGCGCCAAAGAAGGTGGATGCAGACCCTGCAGGAATTTAATTTTGAAATCAAGTACCGCCCAAGCAAAGAAAATGTGGATCTTCACTCAGAAGGATCTCAACATGTGCTAAAGAAGGTGGATGTAGACCCTGCAGGAATTTGATTTTAAAATCAAGTACCGCCCAAGCAAAGAAAATGTGGTAGCGGATTCCCTCAGCAGAAAAGCCTCCTTGCTTGCAATTACTGTAGTGTCAAATCCTTTGATTAATGAAGCAAGAGAGAAGATCATGCAGGATAGATTCTTTCACCCTATTGCTACCCTACTTATGTAGGAAAGGAAAACTCCACAAGAGTTGAGCCGAGTTCAAGGGTACAGCAACCTGGATGATGGAATTATGTGTTATAATGTTAACCCATGGCGGACGCACTATGTTTTACGTCATTAATTTAAATATTCTGAGTCATGGGCCGGGCTTGTCGGCACCATATATTAAGGATAAAGGGATTGGGTGATCGCCCATGAGAGGCACACCTTGGATATCAGTAGGATAAGGGTTAGGGTCGGCCGGCCATGTATGGGCGCCCAAGTGTGAACAACCAAGTCACCTATAAGAGCCAAATGTAACCCTAAACTCCTCATTCTCATGTGTTGTGAATACAAGAGTGCTCTTGCCTTATCTCTTTGGTTTCCTTCTCCTGCGTGTGAGAGAGAGAGAGAGAGAGTGAGAGAGCGATCGAGCACTGTGTAGCGGCACGGCGGCGGAGAGGCGGTAGAGCGGCGACGGCGGCTCCTCCTTCACGGCTGCGACGCGGGAATCCTTCAAGGCAGCGGTTGAGCGGTGAGTGACACACCCTTTGGCATTCTGTTTGAGCTTCCTTCCCTGGTTGTATGCTTGCAGCCATTCGTGGCTCGCATACGGTGTCCGGCAAGTCCCCAGCTACGACCTGTGCGGCAAAAGCGCACATTTTTGGCGCCGCTGCCGGGGAGTTGCCCTGCACCAAGCTCCAGTTTGCAGCTCAGCTGCTGCGTGAAGTTTAATCTACACTGTAGGAAAGCGACTGTGTGTTTGTTGTTAAGGTGTTTCTGTTATTTGCAATCTGTTTCTGTAATTTGTCTGCTGCATTTTTGTTTCTTTTGTTATATTTTCGCTCCGCGTGTGGGCGTGCGTTCTGTTATCTGGTTTCTGCGTGTGAGAGGGATTTCTGAATCCCCAGATCTGTGCTGTGTGTGCGAACTGCACCGCGGCCAAGGCTGAACCCTAAGGAAACCCTAGAAAACTTATTTCAAAAAAAATAGAAAATAAAAAATAAAAAAATTATAAAAAATAAAAAAGAAAAAAATTAAATTTTATTTTCAAAGAAAGAACCAAACATGTGGAGAGGAAAGATTTTCTAATTGGAGAAAAAATTTTTGAAAAGAAAGAACCCCAATTGACCCACGACCCCGGCCCCGGCCTCGGTCTCGGTCTTTTGATATATATATATAGGAGAGTGAGCCTCCATAGCTTTCTCTCAAGTGAGAGCTTATGGGAAGTCGTGCCCTATATGTAGCCCACTCCCCAAGGAGTAAAGTGAGCATGTGGGATAAAGTCCTCACCCTTTCCTCCACAAGCAAATAGGCTTTTGCCCCTTCCCCCCAAGGGAAACGGACTGTTTTGAGGACTACAGAAGCTCTAGATAGGCGAACACGGTGCTGTAAAGCACACTAGGACCCTTTGAACGATACGCTCGTTTCGAGCTATCACACGCCCTAGTCCAGGTTTGACCGTAAGTAAGGGGGTCAAAAATGGGTTAAAAACAACATAAAAACAAGTAAAAACGGGGTGCGAAACACCTAAGAAACCACTTGTGTGAGTTTCAAGGGTAGTTACCAACGCACGTTGTCGTGAAGTGTGCTGTATAGCCAGGAAAGTACGAAACTTCTAGCTGTGAGAGTGAATGTCAAATCCAACAAGGAATTTCACGCACAAGATTTCCCAAGGAGTATTGAACATCATTATTTCCAATGACAAATACATGTGTCCACTTGCCTCAATACATCCTTGAATTCATCCAGATGATTGCACAGAATTGCATGAAATCCTTTAAACCATTCACATGTGAGCATAACAAAGCTTTCTAATTTTTCCAGTATACATGTGTTACATCCAGTGCCCTCAAAACCATTATTTCGAGATGTCCTTTATCACCTGAAAACCTGCCTTAATATCCTAACATCTCACAAGCAAAATATTGCATTTGGCATAGCTTTGACATACTCATAATTTCCAAAATCCATATGAGAAGAAAGTAAGGCAAATTACCCTCAACTTCAATGCATTTTTCACAAATCTCCGAGCTCCAAATTCCTTAGCTTTTTCCCAAGATCCTTCTACTCATTTCGAAATTCTTTTTGATGTATAGAATATTCGATTCTCTCCATTCACATAGAGCGAGTGTTTTTTAAGAGAATAAAATAACAAAAAAAAACTCAACTTACGATTTACATACGTGGATCTTTTAATTTGTTTTTCCAAACACATGCTGCTCGCCGATTATGCGAGGGAAAATCATCTGGAGCAGCATCGCTGCCGACGGTTTTGAAAATGGATTTCCCAATAATTACATCATTATGTAGTACTAGAATTACTCTCTAATTCTAGCACCTACAAAGCACACATAGTTTATATATTCAAAAGATTAAAAGCTCTGGTTCAAAATGACGCTGTTCCTCAACGCTGCATATCTCTCCCTTTCACTCTGGTTTTCGCCGTGAGCCTCCGGTCCTTTTTCTCTTTCCCCGCGGCGAACTCGGCGCCCCCCACTCTTTTTTCAGCTGAATTCGCGTATTATCCATTTTGATTTTCCTCAGCGCGCCTACTATTTCCTTTTTCCCTTTGTTATGGAGTGTTGACCATATATATATATATATATATATATATAATCAAACTCCTTTTCACCTTTACACCATAACCTTTCTAAAGGTTTTTCTCACGCCTTAGCTCCATTTAGCATCCTTATTGTGCATATGATTTTGCCATTTAAAGCATACGATGAAGATCCCGACCATTATGCACCATTAAGTTCTCTGTCTCAGTGCTAATGTCACAAGCAAAATCCAGTCCTATCAAGGCACAAGATATCTGCTAGCTCCAAAATTCTCCATAAGCATAAAAAAAATCCTCCACAATTCACACCACACTGTCAAAGGCTTCAAAACCTGGCTCAGCCTCAGCTCATCTTATTGAACCTTATCTACAATATGAACATATATACTCAGGCATCATATAATGATTCGTCATGGCACTTAACCCCATGCATCTGGATGTGTATTTGATGAACTCACATGCACGGTTTCACATCATAGACGTGCCATGGCACGACATCCACCCCCTCTAAACCTGCACATCCTCTGGTATGTGCCAAATCATCATCAAGATCTACATATAGCTGGATGTCGTTTTCATCTTCTGCATTGTCAGGAAGATCATCCTCTTCCTCTTCAACCATATCCATACTACCACTGTCAAGCCTCTCATCCTGAATCACTTGTGAATCAAAAGGATCACCATCATGCCTTCTTTTAAATATCTTGATTCTTTTGCCAGCCACAAGATTCTTTACTTCTGTTCCATCAAGCTCACACAGAGTATACGTGGCATTTCCATGCACATGCTTGACAATGTAAGGGCCAAACCATCTTTTTGCAAATTTTCTTTGAACAGTGAATTGGTTGTCAAGGCTACTATCATACATTAGAACCCAATCACCTTCTTCAATAGGTTTTGGCCGGAGTCTGTGTCTACTATCAAATCTTTCTTTATTTTTCAGCCTTGCATCTTTCAAGCGAGCTTTAGCAAGCTCTACATCTTCAGGCCTCCTCTCTAACTGTCTTATTCGCAATGCAAGGAGGTCATCTCTGCTCAATCCTTCCACCCAGGGCAATACATTCCAAGTTAGAATTACTTCTTCAACTGGCATCACTGGCTTCTGACCATACATTAATTCTGCAGGCATGTATCCTGTCACTGAGCTATGAGTTGTACGGTCAGCCCACAAGGCATATGGTAGCAGCTTTGGCCACTCTCTCATCCTTTCTCTGCATGCCTTAGCCAAAGCTTTAATGATTGGAGGATGTCCTCGCTCACTTTTCCCATTGCCCTCAGGATTGTAAGCACATGTTAGAGACAGTTTGATACCAATTCTAGAGAAGAATTCCTTTGCTTCTCCAACATCTAGCTCACCTCTATCAGCTGTTATTTTCCCAACACAACCATATCGGCAGATCACATCTTCCAAGAGAAATTTGCATACTGTTTCCGTACTCTTTGTTCTAAGAGCACGCCCTTCTACCTGGTTTGTCAAATCTTCTCTTGCAAGTGCTATATACCGCATCTGCCAAATTCCCAAAGGCATTGTAACTAGATCCACTACCCATTTATAGTGCATGGCAGGTGGGTAGGTTGGTTGCAAGCCATCACGATGCCTCACATTTGAGTACATTTGGCATACTATGCATGTTTCCACATATTGGGAAATATCCTTGTACATTCCTCTCCACCAATATTTCTCCTTTATTTTGGTAAAGGTGGCCCACACACTTCTATGCCCAGCCCAGAGACTCTCATGGAATTCTTTCACAAGCTTTCCTTGAGTCTCTTTATCACATATGACTCTCTGTGGCATAGCATTCCTCTGTTTAGGATGCTTCCAGAGATACCCATCCTTTAGAAAGTAACCATATGCTTTTCTGCGGATCCTCTTAAATTCTGAGTCAGACCAATTTTGTTGCCTTGTTAGAGTGCTCAAATATTGACCAATAAGCAACCAGTCTCCTTCATATATTTCCTCAATAAAAGACTCGAGTGCATTTGATAGACAAATATGATCCCCTTTTGCATATGCTGTAGTATAGAACTTTGTACCCACATCATCAATGTCACTAATCATCTCTTCCTCATCTTCATACCTGGCTCGTGATAGCATACCTGCAACTGGATTATCTTTTCCCGCAATATGCTCAAACTCAGGATTTAGTGACTTGATATAAGCAATCCACCTAAGCATAGCAATATCTGGAGTGGTACAACTTGCTATCATCCCAAGAAGTGGCAAGCAATCAGTCTCCACAAGTACAGATGCCCCAATAAGATATTCTTTTTCACATTTTAGAGCAGTGACTATCCCCCATAATTCTCTCTTGATCTGTGGATACTTTCGCTGCCGAAAGCTTAATACCTTTGCTCCAAATCTAATTACATACCTATGATCATCCTCATCATCTTGCCCTACTGCCCATCCTATCCCAGTAGGACTAGTATCAACTGTAACAATCACAGGCCTGCCACACTCATAATCTGCCTTTCTCAAAATGGGTGATGATTGGAGCAAATATTTCAGCTTCCGCATAGCTTTAATATGTACTGCACTCCACAAAAATTTTTGATTTTTCCTCAAAAGCTGATAAAGAGGATCTGCTACATGTGCATAATGTGGGATCCAAATAACATAAAAGACACATGCTCCAAGAAATCTCCTCAGCTCTGTAACATTAATGCATGTCTCTTTCATTCTTTGTATTGCATCTATTTTGGCTGGACAAGGACGGCGTCCACTAGTACTACAAAGATGTCCCACTATTAGCACTTCACCAACCCCAAACACTGATTTCTGCCCAGATAAAGTAAGATTCACTTCTTCAAGCCTGGATAGAATCATGTCACAATCCTTTATATGATCTGCCACAAACTTGCGGCACCCTTTTGAATCCAAATTCCCATCTTTGTCTTTCTCATCACAGCCCTTTATTGGCACATCATCCAAAAATGGCATAGTTTTTTGTGGTATGAAGTCCCGTAAGACTTTATTCATTCCATTCATCATATGTGCCACTGAGTTAGTGGCTCCCTGTGGTAAGATACACATCCTTACTAATCCCAAAGGAGTTCTCATTGTGGTCAAGTCCCTGCTTTGTATATCCAGCTGGAACTGATCATATCCCGAATACAGATCATCCATAGAGTATATAGCTTTCCCTGCAAATGCTTCTGCAAACTCATCCACAATTGGACCTGCTCCCACATTCCTGATTGTGACTTTGTTTACAGGTTGCATGTCTTGAATAAAGCGCAATGTCCCATTTTTCTTTGGTACAGTAAACCATCTGTTGGAATATGGGGCACATGAAGGCTCCAAGATTCCCATCCTGATCTTTTCCTTTAGTAATTCCATCAACTTTGGCAAGAGAGCCTTTGGTACTGGAATTGGCCGCAGATTCCAGGGCACATGTGGAACAGTAAAGATCACCATTGGTGCTGTTACACATGGATCAACACAGCCTATCTCATGCGGCTGAAAGGCAAAAGCTTTCCCATGTTTTACAAGCATCTCCTCAAAGCATTCCCTTTCAACTGGCAACAGAAAATCCCTCTCACCAATCTTCAGCTCTTTCAGAGTTTCTTGAGTAAATTTATGCCCAATTTTCTTCGGATCTCTAAGATTTGGCTGCATAGAAGCTTCATCTATCTTCTCCTTGCTTCCTGGTGGCAAGGGCAAGGCAACTGGTTTCACCTTCTTTGCAACCGTTTTGTACTTTGTATCAACATGAGCATCCGTCTCACAATTCATGTTTTTACATTCCACCCCCTCAAATTCCTGGATTATATCATACATCTCCACAGATGACACCTTTATCATTTCATTTCCACCCTGTAAGCATGCTCTTCCCATATCAAAAAGCACATCCATAGTATCTATAAATGACACCTCATCAAGCACCCCTGAAATAAACTCATTCTTCTCCAAAAGACCACACTGCTCAAAACTTTTTTGTTCATTTTGTATATGTTTTTGCATGCCACGCTTTAAATCCTTGCTTTTTACAAAAACCAGTGACCCATAGCTGGAGAATCCCTGAAAATTTGCTGAAAAACTATTTACATTGATTGAGTCCTGCGAGAACTCATTTCCCCTTGTACCATTGGAATCCCGCTTTACAATGGCACTTGGCCAAAATCCCTCATCTCCCTGTAATTCATGAACTCTCTGTTTATCTTTGGGAGTGACTGTGCCCGAAGAGATTCACGATTCCTTTCATGATTAATGCATACTGTCAAAAACTGAACAGCTTTTTTGCCATCTTTACTCCTTATTCTTGCATATGCTGATTCATCATCCAAAACTTTTGTTTCCATCCTTACAGCTGTAATGTAGGGTTGCCCAAGGATAAGGGGATACGATGACATCTCCTGAACAAAGAAATTCTGATCATCCTTCACATCCCCTATAGTTACCCTTACATTTGGACATGCTGCATAAAGCTCTCCAGATGAATTATTAGCTGCTTTAATCATCCACCCATGATCTACATCCATTGGCCACTTACATTTGTTGTAGAGATTTTTAGCCATAAGATTTATTTCAGACCCATGATCAATTAGAGCGACATACGGCTCTTCCAAATCACCTATCTTGACAAGGGTTTCAGTGGTTGCTCTTGCCCAATGACTCCTGGAGTAATGACTCTTTGTAAGAACTTCTTTTTCATCATCCTCTTCCACAAAACGCACTTGTCGTGCCCCATCAGCAGAGTGATTACATTCCACCACATTTTCTCTCTCTTCCTTTTTCTGTACCTGTACACCATGAGTCTTGGAAGTGCTTGCTTCCCCTTGTGATGGAATAGATTCAATTATGGACTGCCTTTTTCTTCATATAATATCAATTATCTCATCATGAAATTCTTTCTTTGCAATCCCCAAGACTTCCCCTAGTGTGAATTCCACCCTGCTGTTTAGAATTCTCTCTTCAAGCACCTTTTTGAGATCTGTTGCAACTTCAATATGAGCGAGTGACCAAACGAACTTTCTTGGAATGGGTCACAAAACCTAAAATGGGAATTTCTGCCACAGAATTGCTAAGGGAGTTTGAGAAGCATTATGCCCAGTTGTCAAGAATAGAGCGTGCAACTCTGGACAGAGAAAAGACAGAGCTCTTCTTGCAAGCAGCTGGGAAAGATCTCCAGGAGAAATTGGAAATCCTCCTTGAGGATAAGAATACAGAGCAGGGATTAAAGAGTGATTGGAATGATGTTGAGGATGCAGTCACTATGTTAGCAAAGCGGCAGCGGAGGAGGGATAAAATGGTGATGGGCTCTGCAACCCCCATTATACGCTCTCTTATTTCAGGAACGCATACCAGCTCGAAACTTCGAACCATATCCTCCTCAGTCACCCTGTTTAGCTCCATCTCCTTTATATAATTACGCAGGTACTTTGTAATGTCCTTCCCATCAAATTGATCTACCTTTTTCACAATTGATTGTAATGCCTTGGTTGTGTAAATATGTCCCCTCTCAGCAGCTTGTTGCTGTTGCATGTACATGGTAAACATTTGAAACATCTGCATAACTCCGGGGTCAAAATGAACCCCCTGACCCTCAGAATTCTCAGCCATAGCTTCCCTGTATATTTCACCACACTCTCACCCCAGCAGTTTCACCTCGGGTTCACCAAAAGAATGTCGTGAAGTGTGCTGTACAGCCAGGAAAGTACGAAACTTCTAGCTGTGAGAGTGAATGTCAAATCCAACAAGGAATTTCACGCACAAGATTTCCCAAGGAGTATTGAACATCATTATTTCCAATGACAAATACATGTGTCCACTTGCCTCAATACATCCTTGAATTCATCCAGATGATTGCACAGAATTGCATGAAATCCTTTAAACCATTCACATGTGAGCATAACAAAGCTTTCTAATTTTTCCAGTATACATGTGCTACATCCAGTGCCCTCAAAACCATTATTTCGAGATGTCCTTTATCACCTGAAAACCTGCCTTAATATCCTAACATCTCACAAGCAAAATATTGCATTTGGCATAGCTTTGACATACTCATAATTTCCAAAATCCATATGAGAAGAAAGTAAGGCAAATTACCCTCAACTTCAATGCATTTTTCACAAATCTCCGAGCTCCAAATTCCTTAGCTTTTTCCCAAGATCCTTCTACTCATTTCGAAATTCTTTTTGATGTATAGAATATTCGATTCTCTCCATTCACATAGAGCGAGTGTTTTTTAAGAGAATAAAATAACAAAAAAAAACTCAACTTACGATTTACATACGTGGATCTTTTAATTTGTTTTTCCAAACACATGCTGCTCGCCGATTATGCGAGGGAAAATCATCTGGAGCAGCATCGCTGCCGACGGTTTTGAAAATGGATTTCCCAATAATTACATCATTATGTAGTACTAGAATTACTCTCTAATTCTAGCACCTACAAAGCACACATAGTTTATATATTCAAAAGATTAAAAGCTCTGGTTCAAAATGACGCTGTTCCTCAACGCTGCATATCTCTCCCTTTCACTCTGGTTTTCGCCGTGAGCCTCCGGTCCTTTTTCTCTTTCCCCGCGGCGAACTCGGCGCCCCCCACTCTTTTTTCAGCTGAATTCGCGTATTATCCATTTTGATTTTCCTCAGCGCGCCTACTATTTCCTTTTTCCCTTTGTTATGGAGTGTTGACCATATATATATATATATATATATATATATAATCAAACTCCTTTTCACCTTTACACCATAACCTTTCTAAAGGTTTTTCTCACGCCTTAGCTCCATTTAGCATCCTTATTGTGCATATGATTTTGCCATTTAAAGCATACGATGAAGATCCCGACCATTATGCACCATTAAGTTCTCTGTCTCAGTGCTAATGTCACAAGCAAAATCCAGTCCTATCAAGGCACAAGATATCTGCTAGCTCCAAAATTCTCCATAAGCATAAAAAAAATCCTCCACAATTCACACCACACTGTCAAAGGCTTCAAAACCTGGCTCAGCCTCAGCTCATCTTATTGAACCTTATCTACAATATGAACATATATACTCAGGCATCATATAATGATTCGTCATGGCACTTAACCCCATGCATCTGGATGTGTATTTGATGAACTCACATGCACGGTTTCACATCATAGACGTGCCATGGCACGACAACGTAGGGTACCCACGTCACATGCATCTACGTTCTGGTCGGGTGCTAGAGCCTGAACCACTAGAAAGCGTTTCAGTCTACGCAGGCTCACACCATCCCTCCACGTTGGCATCTTGGCCTTCGGCTGGAACCCAAGGGAGTGCAACCCAAGATCCACGAATAGTGGATAGTGACTCATCCTCTGACTCAGAAGCCATGGAAGGGCACCCTACCAAGAACCCTGAGGAGACAGGCCAAAACATGCCAGTGTGGGTCCCACAACCCGGATCTAGCATGTTTAGTCGTCTAATAGAGACCTTTAGTAGAGCTACACGCTCTGAACATGCAACAAGCGAAGTAAATGAGGAAGGAGGGGTAGTAGATTCGCCATTCACATCTTATGTAGACCCTACCCTCCCAAAGAGTGTCCATGTGGATATTCTACCCACTTCGTTTAATGAGGGCCCTACTGAGCTACCACATTCCGATGCTCTTCCTAAAGTAGAGGTCCCTAAAAGCCAACCCATAAGAAGTGACATTGCGTCCACTTCAAGAGAGCCGTTTGGCACACCAAGTCTGGATGGGATATTTCTCAATGAAAATTGGGAATATGATCTATACACAGAGACTCTAACGGACCTATACACGGGTTACACCTACCATGTAGGTTGGTTAGAAGTCCTACGATCTACATCTAGCGCCACTAATCTAGAAGAGCAGCAGCAAATGATATGTGAGGTTATTCATAGAATTATCCAAATTGAGAGGCAAAATAGGGGAGTGAACTTAGGTTCCACTGGCCCTATGAGATTCTTGGATACAGGCAAGGCCAAACAACCAACCCTATCACAATTGGAGACTCCCTCGGTGAGTCCCATAGACCCTTCATATGTTGTTTCGCCTGGAGTCTCAATGCAGGTTGAGCCCACGAGCAGTAACTTTAGCTTCCCAACCTTGGCTCAACTTTCCATTAGGGAATCCGCAATGCCTACCCCAATGATGAGCATAGCTGAAAGTGCACCTGTTACCGCTGTAGTTAGTACGACACCGCTACCTAGTGGAACAGTACCTACAACAGTGCGTGCCAGTGCCTATCGGCCTTATGTACCTATTGCTACTCATGCTCAAGTAGCTCCTACGCCTGTTGGTATGCCAATGGCGTATGCTCCACGACCGCCTTATCCAAGAGGAGCTAGGCCTAGCCACATATCATATCCTACGTCATTTGCCAACCTACTCAGACCAACGCCAACTCCTATCAGCCAGGCTATCCCAGAAGTGCCTCCACCAACTATGCCTGCTCACTTAGGTGATCTCGCAGCATTTGCTCAGACGATCGGACGATCCATTGCAGAAAACATGCGGGGTATGCCTGAGAGAGAACCTAGAAGCAAGGCAGTACAAGTGGCTAAGCTCACTCAAAACTTCAGTGGTAACGAGGATGTTAGGAAGCACATTGAAGTCTTTGAACACGTGTGTGATTCCTTGGAAGAGCACAATGAGCTGCATAAGTGTAAAGCTTTAGGCTTAACCTTGAGTGGGAAGGCCGGAGATTGGTATTGAACCTTAAGGGTTGAAGAGCGCACTCACTACCCCACTCTCAAGAGATTGTTCTTGAAGGAATACATACGTGAGGGTGTGCTTTGGGGAGTAGCATCTCAACTCCAAAAAGCTGAGCGCGAGGAAGGGGAGTCAGTGAGAGACTTTATAAGTCGATTGAAGCATCTAAATTCTCGCTGCACTCCCGATGAACGCTTCAATAACAACCAACTCCTCGATAGATTCATCCGAGGATTGCGCCACGAGGACATTTACAATGGCCTAGTCATTAGAGGTCTTACAACGTGGGAAGCAGTCACTGCCAATGCAATCCAGTTAGAAGACAACTTGATGATTGCAGGTAAAAAGGTGTCTTCAGAAACAAAATCCGTTAGTTCGCAAGTATCTGGGCACGAGCCAATGACGGTAAAACCTATTGCCAAGGAGCCCAAGATATCTGAAATGTCTGTGACCGACCTTACTAAGGCTCTCCAAGAATACTTTAGGGGTAATCAAGCTCCTCAGAATAGCCATATGTACCCAAGGAGAGAGCAACAATGGTGTTCGGTGTGCTTAGGACCACATAGCACGAGTGAATGTCCCACATTCAGAGTTAAATTCAATGGGAATTGCAATGCATGTGGTAAGTATGGCCATCAATCTAAAGATTGCCTAACACTTAAGCGAATGTTGGCAAACCAGGCACCACTAGCTTGGTCAAACACACCTCAAGTACCCGCGCTAATGCCTGCACAACCTATCGAGCAACCGTCACAGCACATAGTTCCAAGGAATCCGAATGTAGTCCAGTCTGTGCCGTTACCACCGCCAGTGCTAGGACCACAACCTCCACATCCAAGGATTACCCCAATAAACCAGATGGGTTGTGAGTCACATAGTGCATGTGGGGATTATGAAGAGGAGATAGACCCTACTGCTCCATACGGGATTGATACGTTTGAAATGATTCCCCAGTACTACATGGAGGATCATTTCGGGCAAGTTAAGCCTGTATATCAAGCGGCTGCTCTCGCCACAAGGGGGCAAAACCTTAATACCATGGCAAGGAGACCACCTCTTCAATGCTACGAGTGTGGTGGACCGCATCGTGTAGCCGAGTGCCCTAATAGGCTACAAAAGATCGCTACTCAAATGCAACCAAATCAAGGGAGCACATCGGGAATGCCGGTACTTACATGTAATCGTTGTGGCATAGATCATTTGATCGCTCAATGTCCACATAATCCTAATGCACCCAAGATTACGCCATTGAATTTGGTTGAGGTCACCAACCAAGCACGAGGAACCACACCCATTGTACCCATGAATGTAGTTACACGGTCAATGCTTCAAAATCAAAACTACATTCTTGAAGAGAGGGATACTGCATCAATCGCTCAGGCAAAGAAAAAGAAAACACGGCGAAAGAGATCGCTTAATGCCACGAGCTCCAAGCCTAGTTCAAAGACTAACATAGGGACGGGAGACGACCCCGTGTATATGAATGATCCTGAAGATGATTCCGATTCAATAGAAACCATGGGGACCAAAGCCACTACCTTAAGGGAGGAACCCACTCGGGAGCTCAATGACGGAGAATCAAGCGAGTACATAAATAAGGGGAAACGGAAGGAAACTTCCTCGGCCCCACAACCAAGTCAGTTAATGCCCTCTCGTCCACCTAAACTGACTGAGACTCCCCAAGACAAGCCACGTGGGCCAAAAACCCTCAAGAAAAAGATTGGTACTTACCTAAATCCAGTTGAGGAGATTGAACAAGTGCAACACTTAAGGGGTTTGGTGGAAGAAACACAAAGAGAACTGGAGCCAAACCCGAGAAAAATCAAAATTCCAGACACAGTGTTTTCTACGCAAGTTCAGCCTCACCGGACCCATAAACCGTTAGCTATACCTAGTATCATTCGGGAAGAAAGCGAGGATAGGACATCCGGAAGTGGGCAAACACCCTTCTTGCTGGAAAGAATGTTTAGTGAGGGACTGCCTGACCCCATTGAAGAGGAAGTGATTCCATCTTCACCAGTCCCTAGTCAAGGGGCGATGTCTCGAAAAGTACCGCTGAATGTGTCCAAGCTAATGGATTTCATGTCCTTCGAGATCAGAACCACGATCATATCCAAATTATACGGAGATCCTGAGCTATTCTTAGCTCTTCGGGCATTTCTCAATGGAGAACTAAAGGCGGGGTTACCACAATTTGCAAATATGGATAGACCCGACATGCTTCAAGATGAAGGGGAACATTGGGATCTACAACCCAACCTAGATGAAGACTCGGTCGTTGAAATACCTGTGAACAAGTTGGGACAGTACTTTGAAGGTGACGAATCTAATGCAACCCTCCCCATTACTACCAAGGGATTAACTCTAAAGGGAATCCTTGATGGTGGTGCTGGAGTGAGCATTGTGACTAAAAACTGTTGGGAATCTATGGGAAGGCCTCACCTCGAAGTCACAAACATAGTGGTTAAGATGGCAAATGGAACTATTGCTAAACCTATTGGAATGTTAAGTGACCTTAAGATCAAGGTTCTGGGATACAAGGTACGACATACCTTCATTGTAATGGATTTCTCCAAGCATCCTATGTCATATCAAATGATCTTAGGACGTCCTTTCATGAGGGAAGCACAAATGGTGCATGACTGGTCGAAAAACCATGTCTATCTACAATTCCAGGACTCTGTCATTCGAGTTGATCTTGAGAATGGTCGTGCGCATCCTTTAGGAAGCAAGGTTATCATCGATAATCGATCAGATACCACTATTCACTCTGCCCCATTAAGATATTGCTATACATGCAAAAAAGAGACTGATGATGGGAAAGATTCTCCTTATATGGATGTTCTACCGGGTATGACTGAGTCGGATAACGTGGATTGGGTACACCTAGCGGCAACCATAGACACATGGGGGAATAGAGGCACAAGCTGGGTAACACCTGAGGGGCAAGATATGCCACCGTTAGTGCCAATAAACATGATAGGTGTTATGCACTTGACTCCTGATGGCGAGAACGTGGCAAACTCCACCGACACTGAAAGTAGCGAAGACTCTGATCAATGCAACTCTGAGTATGAATCTCAAGAAGAAACTGACCCTGAGCTTGATGGAAAAAATGAATCAAATATTCACCCAAATGTGGAAGCAAGGTGCTCAAGGCCTAGGACAGTGGCCTCCTGAAGTTCATCCGAAAGTGAAGATCGACCAAGTGAGTCCGAATCGGATAGAAACAAAAATCAAAAACTTGGTAAGAAGAAAACGAGACATAAGCGCCAACGCTATCGAGCTAATGTACGCACTGCAATAAACAAGGAAAGATCCACTGCAGAATGGCTTAGTTATGTAGGAGCCATTGACGCTCATCGAAAGATAGCTAATAATTGGGGACAATATCTCCAAAGTGTCATGTGGTGTATTCCGCAACTTTATGACGTCGCCCAATTAGAAATCGAAGAGAAGCCGAAACTAAGTCGTACTGCAAGAAGGCGGCAAAACCAAGAGTTGGCTCAGCAACAAAAGGAAGCGGAATCGAAAGAAAAAAGCCTGGCACAACAAGAACCAGTAGACTAACACCCCGCACCCGAGCATTTCAAATCATTCACCACAGGGGAACGTAAAGTAGTCTACACAAAAGCCCAACGAACGCCTACCAATGGGAGTAGCGGTGTCTACGATGGCCCTGCGGTAGTTAAGGAGATAGACTTAGCAGATCTGGGTGAGGAGTCTAAACCAGTTTTTATTGCTCAAGACCTCACCAAGGTGGAAGAAGCTGCACTTACGAAGCTTCTTAAAGAATTCAAGGATATATTTGCTTGGACATATCATGATATGAAGGGTGTTCCACCTTCGGTGGTGCAACACATGATTCCAATGATTAGCACTGCTAAACCAGTCCAGCAACGTCCCTACCCAATGAATCCTAAGTACGCAAAGATTGTACAAGAGGAAATTGAAAAGCTGGTAAAATGTGGATTCATATACCCAATTGAGCACTCAGAATGGGTTTCTCCGATAGTCATCGTGCCAAAGAAGAATGGGAAACTCAAAGTGTGCGTTGATCTCAAAAAGGTTAATGCAGCCACCAGAAGGGATCATTACCCCTTGCCATATTCTGAACATGTGCTTGAAAGAGTGGCAGGCAAGGAGGCATATAGCTTTTTAGATGGGTACTCGGGTTACAATCAGATCACAATTGCAGACGAGGACCGAGCTAAAACAGCATTTATCACGGAGTTTGGAGTGTTTGCCTTTCGCGTCATGGCTTTTGGCCTGACCAATGCACCTGCAACATTCCAACGATTGATAAACACGGCCTTTAAGGAATATCTAAGGGACTTCTGTGAAGCTTTCTTAGACGATCTTTGTGTTCATTCCTCTTGGGATGAGCACTTGATGTGTTTACGAAAAATATTTGAAAGGTGTAGATTATATCGCATCTCCTTGAATCCTTTCAAATGCCAATTCTGGGTTAAACATGGAGTTATCTTAGGGCATATAGTGTCCAAAAATGGGATTTCCACGGACGAGAGTAAAATCAAGGTCATTGTGGAACTGCCACCACCCACCAACTACAAGGGAGTCCAACGCTTTATGGGCCACGTTGGTTATTATCGAAGGTTTATTCTATTCTTCGCCGAGATAGCTCGACCATTGTATAAGCTTCTCATCGAGTTTATTTGGACCGATGAATGTGACCGTGCCTATGAGCTATTAAAGAAGGCCTTGGCGAGTGCTCCAATCTTGAAAATGCCTAACTGGGATTTACTCTTCCATGTGCATATTGATGCATCAAACTTTGCTATTGGGTGTGTGTTAACTCAACCTGGAGAACACAAGCTAGACTACCCCATTAGCTTTGCCAGTCGCCAGTTGAACGATGCTGAGATGAACTACACCACTATGGAGCGAGAAGGGTTGGCAATGATATATGCAGTAAGGAAATTTCGTTATTACCTCCTTGCCACCAAGTTTGTTTTCTATGTGGATCATCAAGCATTGTTGTATCTGGTAAACAAACCATGCTCCATAGGAAGAATCACACGATGGCTATTGATTCTTCTTGAGTTTGATTTCACGGTTGTTGTGAGACCTGGCAAAAAATATGTTATGGCTGATCATTTGTCTCGCATACCTAATGGTGAAGCTCCTACGGGGGTTGATGATGACTTACCTGACACTTCCCTGTTCATGGTGGAGACAATGCCTGAATGGAGTGAGAAGATTGTTAACTTTTTGGTTAATGGCTTTCCACCCAAGGAGCTTCGTAAAGATCTAGCTCGAAAGCTGATCAAGGAATGCGAACCCTATTGCCTGATGGCCAGGACTCTTTATAAAAGAGGAAAGGATGACGTTCTTAGGCGTTGTGCCCGAGAGGATGAGTATCTATACATTTTGCAAGAGGCACATATGGGCGTAGCCGGTGGTCACTTCTCAGGAGACTTAACTGCGCGAAAGATCTTACAATCAGGATATTGGTGGCCCACTATGTTCCAAGATGCATCACTCTTTGTGAAGGGTTGCGATGAATGCCAACGATATAAGAAACCCCAGAGGAAAGATCAGATGCCCCTACATCCAATCAAAGTAAACCAACCATTTGAAAAGTGGGGTTTAGACTTTGTAGGTCCAATTAGCCCAGCGGCCCGAAACACACAATCTCGCTATATTATTGTGGCCACTGACTATATGACCAAATGGGCTGAAGCGAAAGCGACACGTAAGGCAGATGCGAGGACAACAGCCAAGTTCCTCTTTGAAAATATAATGACACGATTCGGTTGTCCTTTTGAACTTGTGAGCGACAATGGTACGCATTTTATAAATGAAGTGATTAAGGAGCTCACAACAAATTTCATGATATCCCATCATAAATCTACTCCTTACTATCCGCAAGCGAATGGCCAAGCCGAGAGTACCAACAAGACTTTAATCTCTATTTTGACAAAGACAGTTGAAGCTCATCGCACGGATTGGGATCTAAAGCTTACGACAGCTTTATGGGTCTATCGTACTGCCTACAAAGTGGCTATTAATTGCACACCATTCAAAATGGTATATGGCCAAGAAGCAGTCATGCCGTGGGAATTTGTCATTCCAAGTCTTCGTGTTGCTACTCAAGAGGGTTGGGATGGTAATCCCTTAGCAGAACGTCTGTATATCCTTGAGCGGCTAAACGAAGAAAGACAATTGGCTGTATACAATGCCCTTGTGGAGAAGGATAGAAGGAAAAAATGGTTTGATCGCCATCTAAAGGACAAGGACATCAAGGTTGGGGATAAAGTCCTGATGTATGGAGTGCGAAATGAAAAGAAGAAGCTCAAATATGCTGGTAAGGGACCATATAGAGTATGTGAAATTACCCCGCAAGGTACCATTAGAGTGGAGACTCTCGACGGAGTTGAAACCATTGGATTCCTTAATGGGAGTAAATTCAAAAGGTACTATGACCCCCTGAGCCAAGAGGAGTTACATGCAATCCATCAAAAGAAGGCAGGTAAAGAACAGGCTGAGCTTAAAAAGATACAAGCAAGAGTTGAAGCCAAAGAACGTCAACAGCGTGCTAAGAGACAACGAGAAGCCAACTTGGGAATTACGCAAGTATTTTTCGAGGAAGCAGAAGAGGATGCACTGGAATCTGACCCACCTCTAAGGTACCCAATTGAGTTACAGAGTCCTTACGGGGAGGTGCTGTATAATGCATTATTGGATACAGGAGCTCAACACAATTTGCTATCATATGGCGTGTGGTGTCAACTGGGAAAACCACCTTTAACCAAGAGTTCTATCCAAGTTCAAGGAATCAACAAGAAGAAAACCCCTGTCTCAGGAATTCTGCACACTCCGGTTGCTTATGACAAGGGAACCATAATTCAAAGCTTTTTGGTTATGCCTGCTGGTACCATGGAAGGGACTGTAAACTTAGGGCGCAAATGGATGATGGCCACCAAGTGCAATATCGATTGGGCAACCAGACGAGTCACAACGCAAGAACCAACACTCAGTCTGACCGCTCAAAATCCTGCACCTAAGTCATTAACTCAAATGCTAGATAATGAAAAATCACAAAGTCCAGTGGCAAAACCATCTTCGATTATTGGCCACCCCTCTAACGCTTCAACGCCAAGAGTGGAAACAGGCAAGGTGGTCCCTAAAGCTTCGCTTACTATGCCAAAGAGTACATACAAATGGGTCCCTAAAGGTTCGTTAACAGCTACTTCCCCTGCTCAATCTCGTTCAGCCACCAAGAAGCCTCGTAAAAGGAAAGCAGCTACCCACCCGAGAAAGGGCAATGTAACATCGCGATGGATCCCTAAAAAGTTATTAGTAGCCCAAGGGTACTACGAGGGAAATGACCAGATTTGGGTCCCTAAACATAAGCTGAATCCCTCTACATCACCTGTAAAACCTTGCAAACCAGTTGTTGCCACCCCAACGATAATTCAAGATCGTGGTAAGGGAAAGGTAACAGAGTGCTCCACACCACTTCTTCCAGAGTTAGTTTGGATTCCCAAACGATATCGATCATTACCACCTAGCTCAGGAAGGGGGGAGCCACATGAAGCTTCTAGCTCCTCATGCCAGGCACACGCTGATATAGAAGTTTCTACATGCTCTACACCTACTCTTGCGAACACCCAACAAAAAACCGATGAGTCTACGTCTCCCCTTGTAATAGTATCGTCGGAAACCATTTCCTCCATTCGTCAATGGGAGCGTACACTACCATCTCTACAATTGGATGTGGCCACAAGGGTCATAAAAAGCTATCTGCCCACATCACAACCTATGACCCGCTGGACAAATTGGTTCCAAGAGGCTGCAACATCATTGCAAATAATATGATCTACCCAAGGAAAGGGGGAGCATGTACCCACGCTCGACATTCTAATGCTTCCTCCTTAACCTTCTCCCCTGACCATGTAATTGCCAAATTCAAGGGGATGTATATATATAGCTTCATACATAAAACAAAACAAAGAAAAGAAAATAAAAAAATAGTAAAAAGAGCAAGAGCACGTTAAGAGCAGAGATATCCGTATACAATCAAGAACTAGATTGACCTGTCACAAACCTACTGATGCTATATCTGTGTTTGCAGATATGGCAGATGCACGATCATCATACACTTCATCCACTCCTACCTTTGGTGAGAGGTATCATCTGTACCTTTCTCAGATATTCCACATGTGCTATCCTGTAATTGAAACTGAATGGGATCATATAGATGTATTAGCCAGAGAGGAAAATGTTGAGGAATTAGAATGGCTAATTCGCCTATTAACCATGACTGACCCCTACTCCGTAGAGGACATATCCCCGATAGCCCAATGCTTTCCTTTTCCACAAGATGACTATCCTCGCATGGTTACATTCTTGATGAGTCTATGTGGATGGGAAAATGAAAAGGAAATATCTGACAATGATGAATGGACGGATGAAACTCATGGCACTACTGAGGTTGATTTTATTTATTTGGATGATGCGGATAGAGGCTTAGCCTTAGGGCTAGAGCCAGGACTCTACAACATCCTCTTACCGTATCCTCAGTAGTAGTGTGGTGACTGGTAGGTAGGTTAGTGTTTTCTAGTTTTTTCTAGTTTAGATTCTTTAAACGAGTCTTGAAATTTTCACACTGATGTGCCTCTCGAGGTATAGTGCTTGTTAGTTGATTGTACAGGTTAAAAAGTTTGAGGTGGGTTCGCTTTCAAGTCCTGAGACTGTCGCAACGTTCATCAAAATATATCTACATCAAATTGCAAGCTGTCTCATCAAATCAATCTCCAATTACAGGTGTAATTCTTCCATACCCACTCTCTTCCGTTTTTACTGTTCAATTAATTTCATAAACTATAAGGCATGACCACATGGAAATTGTCAATGTACTACTTAGTTTTTGAAGTTGCTTGCATGCTAGTGTAAATCATTAATGAGCTTAACTTTATTGGAAATATTCCTAGGCAGCATGACGTCTTTAGTTAACCTTGGAATACGATTGTCTTAGGTCTAGGGTCAAACCATCTTAATGTTTGAACACCTGGCTGTGTGTGTGTTGACCTCTAGGACATAGCTTTTACCCCTTGTCGAAAGGATGTAAGAACACATCTTAGTTCAGGAGCGAAGATCAAAAGAAACTTTAAAAAAAAAAAAGCCTACAATAAATGGCAATACAAGTCTATGACGTGCTTTAATGTTGGCCTATCGCCTTATTGATGCTTGGTAGGTGAGGAGTATTCTACTCCAGACCGATGCCTTGGTTGGTAGGGGGTAGCCTTGCCTAAAGTGAGCTAATAGATTCCTGGATAATGCCTTGTGTTAAACATGGTACCAGGATCGATGTTAGTTTTGCCTTAGGAAGGTCGCCATTGTGTGTAAAAATTGTCATGTGCAAAAAAAAAAAAAAAAGAGAGGCAAAAAGCTCCTGTAACTCTGATGTTTCTTGTTTCCCTAGGCTTGTGGTATTAACTTGTTCTTAGAGTAGACACAGTGTGATCAGGTGTTTATTTATTAAGCTTGGTTATTTTCCTTGACTTAGGCCAGTTATAAACCTTGATTAACCTTTGACACCTTGCTAACTCTTGAATTCCTTTCAATAATTTTAAACTCCTATTAATTTGCTACACTAGCTCACTCATGTGACCCTTAAACTAAGTTCTCATAGCAACATCCATTGTGGTCTCACATGCTTGAATTTATACACTTTATATCTTTTGAATTCCAGCATACCTTCACTCTACTTCCCTGTTTTGCAGACGGTCTACCACAACACCCTCTCGAGCTTACCATACCATAGCTTCCGAGGACGGAATCTACATCAGGAAGGGGGGCATGTTAACCCATGGCGGACGCACTATGTTTTACGTCATTAATTTAAATATTCTGAGTCATGGGCCGGGCTTGTCGGCACCATATATTAAGGATAAAGGGATTGGGTGATCGCCCATGAGAGGCGCACCTTGGATATCAGTAGGATAAGGGTTAGGGTCGGCCAGCCATGTATGGGCGCCCAAGTGTGAACAACCAAGTCACCTATAAGAGCTAAATGTAACCCTAAACTCCTCATTCTCATGTGTTGTGAATACAAGAGTGCTCTTGCCTTATCTCTTTGGTTTCCTTCTCCTGCGTGTGAGAGAGAGAGAGAGAGAGAGTGAGAGAGCGATCGAGCACTGTGTAGCGGCACGGCGGCGGAGAGGCGGTAGAGCGGCGACGGCGGCTCCTCCTTCACGGCTGCGACGCGGGAATCCTTCAAGGCAGCGGTTGAGCGGTGAGTGACACACCCTTTGGCATTCTGTTTGAGCTTCCTTCCCTGGTTGTATGCTTGCAGCCATTCGTGGCTCGCATACGGTGTCCGGCAAGTCCCCAGCTACGACCTGTGCGGCAAAAGCGCACATATAATCACAGACTATGCATTCCCAATGATGAGGGGACTAAGGGTCAAATTTTGAATGAAGCCCATGACAGCCTTATTGCTGCAGGACATCTAGGTTTCATCAAGACCTACATGTCTATAAAGAAAAGCTTTTTTTGGCCTGGTCTAAAAAAGGATGTACTTAATCATGTACGTCAATGTCTGACATGTCAAAAAGTTAATAAAGCTAAGAGAGTAAAAATGCCTAGGAAGTTACATCCATTAGACATCCCCCAGATGAAGTGGGAATGTATCAGTATGGAATTTATTACTGGATTACCTTCAGTACAATCAGGTTACAGCTCCATCTTCGTGGTAGTTGATAGACTAACCAAAGTTGCCCATCTGATTCCAGTAAAAGAAACCTACACTGCAATGGATGTGGCCAGAGTATTCCTCAAAGAAATCTTTAGATTGCATGGCCTACCTAGAAGAATAGTAAGTGATCGAGATCCCAAATTCACGTCAAGATTTTGGATTGCATTTTCTAAAGCAGTAGGAACTTTCTTGGATCACAGCACAGAGTTACTACCTCAAAGGGTAGAGAGAAATCTGGCAACTTCAAAACGGGATTGGTTACCAAGGTGGTCTTTAGCTTGTCAAAAGCACTCTAGCAGACCATTGAAACGGGGTATTCTTCTTGAGAAGATTAGTAACCAGTCAATCCCAAGAATCCCCTGACTTCTTTCACTGTCCTTGGTTCAGGCCAATCTATGACTACTTGGACTTTTGCGAAATCTGGACAAATTCCATCTTTGGATACTGTGAGGTGAAAAAAAGAAAGAAAACCCTGCCTCTATAGTCCTTCCACCTCGCAAACTTGGAAACACACACACGAACGGGGGCACCACCAGCCACCGGCTGGAACACTCTCTCACACTTCACCACCCAACCCACGCCAGACAGACAGCAAAAACAGGGGCACCATAGACCCAAGCAAACATCCAGTAATTTATACCCAGTTACAACATTTCATACAAGCTTCTACCGACACAGAAGCCTTACTCACACAACTCACAAACCCTCAGGCTCAAACCTGTCACACTGCCGAGGATACACCACATCCCCAATCACCACATGATCCACTATCCTGCCTACTGTACCAACCACACCAGAATGAACCCGGCCACTCACTTCAGAAGGCGCCCACACCAGCTAACCCTCAAGTCTCTACAGCCCATCTACTCTATATGTGTCGTCAGCAGCAGCTCGACCATCATCTCTTTCTCTCTCTGTGCTGATCCTCTGCCAGCTCGCCACAAACCCACTTCCTCTTGCAGCTTATCTGCAGTGCTACTGGCCCACCACCAAGCAGCAACACCAACCTTTCTCTCTTTGTCTTTACTCGGCACCCTGCTCTGTCCACTATCGGCTTCACCTACGCGGCCCACACCAGCCTACGTAGATCACCTGTCAACCCCTTGCCAGCCTATCAGCTGTGCTGTCCCTTCACGCCCGCCAGTGCTTCCACTAGCTCCCACACGGCTTCACCAAGCTTGTTAGCGCCTCTCTTCCACGAGGCGGCCACACCACATCACCCAGTCGTCTTTGACGCCAGCCACTCCAGCAGCTTCCACTCACCTGTCCACCAGCCAAAACCTACAGCTCTGGCGGTCCTACATTTCAACCCACGCTCAGCTCCTCTCGCACCTACAGCAGCCTGGCCACCAACTTCAAGGCAGCCTCCCTGCGTTTTATCTTCAGCTGCGCTCCTCAGCTTCCCTTCGCTTTATCTTGCAGCTGCGCCAGACCTTGCCATAGGCGACCTGTCCCACTGGCTCCCACATGTCAGCCCACACTTCTCTCTCTTCTTACGTTGCGCCTGCTAGCTCCTCGACCAAGGCCTCCATGCCTGTTTTGCTTTACACATGCTGTCAGCCCGTCAACCCACACGTCATGCTCTCCACGCCTGCAGACAGCAGCTACCCACTGTCTTCGCTGCTTTTCACAAGGGGGGCCACTCTTTCACAACGAGGCGGCCATACGCAGCTTAATGACGGCTCAAACCTGCGCCTGTGTGACTGGTGCTAGCCATGCTAGCCTCTTCGCCTTCTCTGCGGCCCAGCCAAAACCCACGTAACCCTCTTCCTTGGTTCTGCACTCGCTACCCGCTCAGCTCGTCAGCCCTTCGACGCCAGCCATCTTGTCTACTTCCCTTCGCTTTATCTTGTAGTTGCGCCGGAGAGACAGCCTCGTGCAGCTCTTCCACTGTCGGCTTCGGTTGCGTCTGAGAGCCCCCCGTTGAACAACACGGCGACGGCCTTTTCTATCTCCCCGGCCAACTCCATGCTTCGCCAGCTTCTCTGCCTTTCCAGAACGTCACGTTGGCAGCCAAGCAAACAGCCATGTGGCCTCCAATAAATTGGCCACGTTAATGTTATATTTATTTTTATTTTGCTCCTCTCCTAATAGATGGCCACCCCCACCTTTTCACACCAAATGCCCAAGGCATCATACACTGTTTCAAATGCAACTTAGCGCCCGTTGTACTTTGACGTGCTCCTCTCCTAATAGATGGCCACCCCCACCTTTTCACACCAAATGCCCAAGGCATCATACACTGTTTCAAATGCAACTTAGTGCCCGTTGTACTTTGACGTGCCCACACATATCAAGCGGCCGAAGAGCTTTAATCAACCCAGCGAACCTCTCACCGGACAGGCCTGCAACCAGCCCAAAACCAAAAGCATCCACCCAGAGCATCCGGCAAGGCATTCCACGGCAAGTTTTCATTCACACCATGCACACGTATGTACACAAGCCAAAAAAACCTCTCAGAAAAACGCCTGACATACTTTGCCAACCCCCCCATCTGCTAGAGCATTCATGCTCAGCAACATTTAGCATAGTCCGATAGCTATCCACCAGGATCAAAAGGAAACAGCAACTCACCATCCCATTCCCCAACATCCTTGAAACACCATGGCTACATCACTGCATACGAAACATCAACCACACGCATCACAAAATCATTTCCGTCCATTTCACCCACAACCAACCTCCCTTTCTTCAAAACCTGTGGCATTCCAGCATCTAGCATCCCATTCATCCACACCTGTGAAGGCCAAGTTCTAGCATTTTGACCTTTCTGCACACAAAAATCCACAACCTTTCCATCAGCAGTGTCCACAAGCACTTCCAGCTCTTGTACTTCAGGCATCTCCTCATAACCATACAATCCAGCTGGTTCAGAACCCTTGTCATCCATGCACTTTGCTTTCAGCATTTCAGCAACCCGCAAAGAAGCCTTTGTCACACTCTCAACCATACCTGCATCCATGTCTATCTCTAGCTCCTGTTCATCAAGGCTAGCAACTTCCCATATATCATCCTCAGGCACAATACTCTCCTCACAACGCTCTTCGTCAGCCAAATCCTCATGCATATCTTCTTGAGTGCTGCCAGCCCCCCTAGTATCATCGTCCAAAGACTCCTCAGCACATAATGCATCCACATCATCCATCGCAGGTACTAGACCACCATCAAGCTGTCCAAGAAAATCCATAATGATGGAGTCTTCCTCCACGCTCTCCACATCTGCATCACAAGCCATCTTCACTTCATCAGAAGTCTCTACCCCATCCTCCTCCCTTGTAGAATCTGACAAAGAATCATCCTCAAAGCATCCTGTATCCAGCTCCTCTTTCTTCTTATCATCAGCCAATCCTAAGGCATCATCCCCCTTACTTCCATGTGCATGCATATCATCTAGATCCAAATGATCTTCAATAGGGCCTTCCAAATCACTGTCCTGTACAGCCATAGCGTCCAAATCCAAAGAAGAATCCACTGGCAACTCCTCATCTTCACTTTGCTCCTTCACCTGCTTTTCATCCACCTTCTTTTCATCCACCTGCACCTGCTTAAAAGACTTTGGAAAAAAATCAGAAGGCATATAAAACATCCCCCTTTGCACATGTATCGGCCTTTGAGGCTCCTGTCTAATCAAGCTTTGCATAGAACTCTTATCCACCTCAACCAAATTTACCTGCATATCCCTTGCAGACACAACACCTTCATATAGATATATACCCATCTCCTTCTGCTTCAAAACCTTGCCTTCCTTTTCCCTAGCAACCCTAACAGCATCATCAAATGACCTGGGATTCTTTAACTCAACCCTAACCCTCAAATGGGGTAGCAAACCATCAATAAACAAACTCTTCTTCAAAAACATAGGAGGAACTTCCTGCTTCAATGTCATACACCACTTACTCCACAAACATGTAAATACCTGCACAAAATCATCCAGTGATTGCCCATGTACCTGCTTCAAGATGCATAACTCCTGCCAAAGCACACCTGAATCCTCCAGTTGCTGAAAACGCTCCAAAAGGCCTTCTTTCAACCTGTCTAAGGTCAAAACACCAGCATCCTGTGCTTCAAAATCCTTAAGCCAGCTTCGAGCATCTCCCTTCAAGAAAATCTTTATCAGCTTCAGAACATGCTCTTCATCTGTGACATGATTGCATGCCAATTCCATCTGCTCCAAAAAGTCACACACATCTTCACCCTTCCTGCCATGAAACTCCGGATAAGACCACATCATGACAACCTGTAACAATCCCTGAGCTCTCCTCAGCAGAACATACGCCCTTCTAGGCACAGAACAACGCCAGAGCTATTCCTCAGTCAAACAATGCCAGAGCAACTCCTCAGTCAAACAATGCCAGAGCAACTCCTCAGTCAAACAATGCCAGAGCAACTCCTCAGTGGAACACACGCTAAAGCACAACGCCAGAGTTATCCTCAGTGGGGGCACCATGTGAGGTGAAAAAAAGAAAGAAAACCCTGCCTCTATAGCCCTCCACCTCGCAAACTTGGAAACACACACACGAACGGGGGCACCACCAGCCACCGGCTGGAACACTCTCTCACACTTCACCACCCAACCCACGCCCAACCCACGCCAGACAGACAGCAAAAACAGGGGCACCATAGACCCAAGCAAACATCCACTAATTTATACCCAGTTACAACATTTCATACAAGCTTCTACCGACACAGAAGCCTTACTCACACAACTCACAAACCCTCAGGCTCAAACCTGTCACACTGCCGAGGATACACCACATCCCCAATCACCACATGATCCACTATCCTGCCTGCTGTACCAACCACACCAGAATGAACCCGGCCACTCACTTCAAAAGGCGCCCACACCAACTAACCCTCATGCCTCTACAGCCCATCTACTCTGCATGTGTCGTCAGCAGCAGCTTGACCATCATCTCTTTCTGTCTCTGTGCTGATCCTCTGCCAGCTCGCCACAAACCACTTCCTCTTGCAGCTTATCTACAGTGCTACTGGCCCACCACCAAGCAGCAACACCAACCTTTCTCTCTCTGTCTTTACTCGGCACCCTGCTCTGTCCACTGTCGGCTTCACCTACGCGGCCCACACCAGCCTACGTAGATCACCTGTCAACCCCTTGCCAGCCTATCAGCTGTGCTGTCCCTTCACGCCCGCCAGTGCTTCCACTAGCTCCCACAAGGCTTCACCAAGCTTGTCAGCACCTCTCTTCCACGAGGCGGCCACACCACATCACCCAGTCGTCTTTGACGCCAGCCACTCCAGCAGCTTCCACTCACCTGTCCACCAGCCAAAACCTACAGCTCTGGCGGTCCTTACACTTCAACCCATGCTCAGCTCCTCTCGCACCTACAGTAGCCTGGCCACCAACTTCAAGGCAGCCTCCCTGCGTTTTTTCTTCAGCTGCGCTCCTCAGCTTCCCTTCGCTTTATCTTGCAGCTGCGCCAGACCTTGCCATAGGCGACCTGTCCCACTGGCTCCCACATGTCAGCCCACACTTCTCTCTCTTCTTACGTTGCGCCTGCTAGCTCCTCGACCAAGGCCTCCACGCCTGTTTTGCTTTACACACGCTGTCAACCCGTCAACCCACACGTCATTCTCTCCATGCCTGCAGCAGCAGCTACCCACTGTCTTTGCTGCTTTTCACAAGGGGGGCCACTCTTTCACAACGAGGCGGCCATACGCAGCTTAATGACGGCTCAAACCTGCGCCTGTGTGACTGGTGCTAGCCACGCTAGCCTCTTCGCCTTCTCTGCGGCCCAGCCAAAACCCACGTAACCCTCTTTCTTGTCGCTGCCCGCTCAGCTCGTCAGCCCTTCGACGCCAGCCATCTTGTCTACTTCCCTTCGCTTTATCTTGTAGCTGCGCCAGAGAGACAGCCTCGTGCAACTCTTCCACTGTCGGCTTCGGTTGCGCGTGAGAGCCCCCCACTGAACAACACGGCGACGGCCTTTTCTATCTCCCCGGCCAACTCCATGCTTCGCCAGCTTCTCTGCCTTTCCAGAACGTCACGTTGGCAGCCAAGCGAACAGCCATGTGGCCTCCAATAAATTGGCCACGTTAATGTTATATTTATTTTTATTTTGCTCTTCTCCTAATAGATGGCCACCCCCACCTTTTCACACCAAATGCCCAAGGCATCATACACTGTTTCAAATGCAACTTAGCCCCACTGTACTTTGACATGCCCACACATATCAAGCGGCCAAACAACTTTAATCAACCCAGCGAACCTCTCACCGGACAGGCCTGCAACCAGCCCAAAACCAAAAGCATCCACCCAGAGCATCCGGCAAGGCATTCCACGGCAAGTTTTCATTCACACCATGCACACGTATGTACACAAGCCAAAAAAACCTCTCAGAAAAACGCCTGACAGATACCAGAAAGCCCAAGTATTCAACATGGTCGTGGAGAAAGTGCATTTGCTATTTTTTTCAAAGAGTTGGTGCTTCCTTAGAATCTTAAGAACTTTTCGCACATGAGCTTCATGATCAGCTGCCTTCTTTGAGTAAATCAAAATATCATCAAAGAAAACAAGAACAAAATCATCCAGGTATTCCCTTACAATGTCCTGCATTGGGCGATTGAATGTAGATGGGGCATTTGTCAATCCAAACGACATGACAGTGAATTCATAATGCCCATAGTGAGTATTGATGGGGCTGTCTTCAGGATATCTTGATCATTAATCCTGATCTGGTAATACCCTGATTTGAGATCTATCTTTGTGAAGATCTGGGATCCATTTAGCCTATCCAGAATCTCATTAATTCTGGCGATAGGAAATTTATTCTTAACTCTCAGCAGCTTGTTGAGACTAGTGTAATCCACACAGAGTCTTAACGTTCCCTCCTTCTTTTTCTGAAAGAGAACTGGAGCTCCCCAAGGTGAAACACTGGGTCTTACAAACCCTTGTTCTAACAACTGTCTAAGCTATTCCTTGAGTTCAATGTCTTCAGGAACTGGCATTTTGTACGTGCACTGGGCTACTGGCTGAGCTGCGGGGATCAATTCTATCACATGATCTACTTCCCAAATTGGAGGCATCTCTATTAGCTCTGCTGGGAATAAATCATCATATTCACTTAATCATTCAGGTTCTTTAGCCTTTAACTTTGTATCTATCGGATTCATTTTGACAACATAAATGAACTGCTTCTTTCTAAGTACTTTTAGTAACTTAGAAGCTTTTACTAATTGCAGACTTGGGGATCCTGAAATTTCGGTTCCTTGAACTTTGTTTTCGTGAAGGTCACGGAAGGAAATGGTTCCATTATGATAGTGAGTGTCAGCTTGATTTTTGTGGAGCCAATCCATTCCAAGGATCCCGTCAAAAACTCCCAAAGGTAGGACTCTGAACCGTACAGTCAGTTACATTCCCATCTAGATTGAACTGAATACAATCTGTCTCATGGTGGTGAGTGAAAAGGATCTTCCCACTGGCCAATTCAACTTGCATAGGTTTCCTTGATTTCTAATCTAATAATAGCTTACGCAAGCATCCAAGGGAAATAAATGAATGAGTACTGCATGAATCAATCAAAAGTTTGAATGACTTACCCGTATACTCAGCTGGAGTATGGATGAGTGAGAATTGACAATTTGGTCCTTGGTTTTCAATTGCGGCATAATTTTGGCATTTTTCCTCTTCCACTACTTCTGCTATTGTAACCGCTCTGGCTGATGCTGCAGACTAGAGCGGAAATCTCTCTATGGTAACCCCAGTTCTGGGAAGGAGTTCTGAGACTACTCTATACAGAGGCAGAAGTTGGATTCCTCATGGGATAACTCTGGATTTGACGAGATCGACCCTGATTTGACTAATAGGAAGGGATTGGTCTCTGCATTCTGGGTCCTTGACTTCCCTGTCCTCTCTTGACATGGCAAGAGTCGGGCAGTCTTTCAGCTCTGGTGACCAAAACCTTGACATCCAAAACATCGGTTCTCACTTTTGAGCTTATCCCTCTAAATCCTTGAAATAGGTGGGGCTCCTGAGAAAGTGTTCTGGAAGGGTCTTCCTTCACTTCTGAATCTCCCAGTATCTTGATTCTGATTTGGGCCTTGTTGCCTCTTTAGGGGTGGAAAGTTTGAAGTACTTCCCAGGGTTTGGAATCTTTTAAAGTTAGAGGGTGTAGGCTTCGACGGAATCTTAACAGCAAAGGCTTTGGCAAAGTCCTTTGCCATTCTTATAGCTTCGACCATTGAGACAGGTTTGGCATTCTTACAGCTTCGACCATTGAGACAGGTTTGGCATTCTTCACTAAGGTGTCCAATGGCTCGTTCATTCCTCGAATGAATCTGGCCATTAGTTGCTCTTCATCCAATTGTGGGGAATATTTGAGGAGAAGGGCAAAGGTCTGATGATACTCTTCAATTGTCTGGCTATCCTGCTTTAGTTATAAGAACTCATTCATTTTTCTTTCAAGGAAGCTCGGAGGACAGAACCTTTCCTACGGTATGCTTTAAGATCTGACCAAGTCTGGGTATTTTTGTCGAGACGGTTTGTCTTGCAATGGTTCCTCCATGTGACCCTCGCTGTTTCCACAATCTTTAATCTGGCGAGAGCCATCTTGCTTCTCTCATTATTATAGCCAGTTACATCAAAGTATTCTTCCATTGCCTCAATCCACTTTTTCACTACTTCACCTAATTGCTCCCCTTCACCCTTGAAGGGACCAGGTTGGGATATGTGCAGGGCTTTACGAACATCCAGATCTAACGCTTCCTCATCGGTTAGAGGATTCGGTTGCCTGGCACGAGCCACGCGCCTCATGATTCTGACAAAATGAGATTTTTGTCAACTTAACTTTGACAAGAGATTTGATTATTTAATTTTTACGATTTATTTTTTAAACAGATAATTATTTCATCATACTTCTTCAAACAAGATTTACTCTGATAATTTTATTAACCATATTCACAATCATGAAAACAATTTGGAATTTTTTTGCAAAACATCGTTTATTATCAAAAGTTTGAGATATATACATAGAGCATCATAACTCCAAAGTCACTGCCTCAATCACGTATGCATAAAGAAGCAAAACTGCGAAGGAGACATGCCATGATAAACATGATTCATCACTGAAAGAGGTGCTGTAGTTCTACTTCTAGGGATAAAGCGGCTAAGAAGCCTAAAAACTCGGCAAGAAATTCTAAAATTCCTGGGTGAATGATTAAAGAGTTGTACATAATGAACAACCCCTAGCCTTATCAAGATCATGGCTAAGGAAATATTTTGCCTAAGTCTCTAACACTGATTGGTATTGACGTTAATACATCTTCCTCCAGAGAACCACATATACCGACGTCACTCTATAGGATCAGGGAAGTATAGATCCTCAAAGTGACGGGCAAGCCTCACTCTTCTTACACGAGTTGTAGCGGAGTTGACAAGATGTTGGAAGGCAAAGGTGTGATCATATCCTGACTCTAGGAAAGTTTAGGAATGCTAGACAGATTTGGGGTATCCATCTAAAAATCCAATTCAATTTATGAGTTTTCAATTTTTGAATTCATTTCAAACATAATCTTAGCAAGTGAAAACATTTTTTTTTATTTACAGATTTACTTTAGAATTTTTGGCAATTTCTGCTGCTGTTTCATAAGTTTACAACAGTGCTTTGATACCAACTGTGAGATCCCACTGCCACCTTCGC
Source organism: Cibotium barometz (assembly GCF_041138505.1). Classification (NCBI taxonomy): domain Eukaryota; kingdom Viridiplantae; phylum Streptophyta; class Polypodiopsida; order Cyatheales; family Cibotiaceae; genus Cibotium; species Cibotium barometz. Next base: position 7,081,731 of record NC_141055.1, read on the forward strand.
GCACCGGGTTCCTGATTGTTGGCAAACGGAAGAAGCTCCCTCTTGCGCGGGGCAGGGTTTTCTACTCGAGGCGTCGCCCTCGAATGTCTGGGTACGAGACTAAGCCGATGGCTATTCCGAAAATCAAAACTGGGAAAATTTCCCATGCCCGAAAAATGGGGATGATTCCACCTTTTTGAATTTCTTAACAAATTTTCTAATGGGGTTCAAGAGACTAAACTAACCTTCATCTGATTAAACCAGATAGAAGGAAAATTTATTACAGACTTAACTTGAAGGAATCAATGCTTTTTCCTAATTGAATCAGGCACAACTATTGATCTATTCATTTGAGAAGTCTTCATCAAGTTCTAAGCATATTCCTATTAATCAATTTTATTATTAAAACTCTACTGATTCGAGCCTAACCCCATCCGGCCCATGGGTTAGCCACCGCCCAGCCACTGGAATTGGTAGAACCAGACAATTACTCACCCACCCACCCATAATTGAATGCCTTTCTTAACTTTTGCTTTAGAATACAAATACGCACACACTCCTCTTTAAAACTTTAACTTATAAAACAATCCATTGACAAACAATTATTGGTTACAGATGTCATAACTCAAAATTTCCTTCCAATCCTTGTTTCTCAACAAAATCAGTATCACTCTAGACTCTCTGTTGAGACCAGCTAGTCAGCAACAATGAGATCCAATAATAGATTACAATAAAAATTGGTCCATCATATAATATCTTCCTCGACATACGCATGGGTGTCCTCGGCATCCCGAGCCCGTGCATCGCCTAGTCAGAACCCTCTAGGATCCTCCTTAGGTGTCCTGGCACTTCACTCAGGGACTGCTTCGTCGGCCCTTGTCCATCGTACCGGAAACACACCATTTTAACCATACCGAGGTTGGTCAAGACCTGGGCAGGCTTTGCCGCGTGAGCTATCCTCCTTTGAACACTCTCCGCCAGCTGTTGCAACCAAACTTCCCTTAGAAAAACACATATACCAAATGCTCCCTCCACCAGCATTTTGGCGTAAGACAGTCCTTTAAGAAAATAGGGTTTCTATGCAAGTTTTCAGTTTTGATTTTCTTTGAAAATAATGAGTATATCTTAAATCTGTATCCCAAGCAGGTCTGAATTCCAAATAGAATTCCTCAAATTCTGTAACCTTGATCCTCAGATCAAAATCAAAGGGTCTCAACTTAGTTTCAGATTTGGTGGGTGATTTGAGTGTATTTTCCTGAACTAGTCACATCGTCTTTCCTTGAAACTGACAAAGGAGTTTGGTCTTGGTCATAGCCTCATTCAAGATTTGAGTCTGGTAAGGTTCTTCCTGAACTATCTTTCTCAAAAGGGGTGATATTTCAATTACTATTTTTTTGAATTTCATTCATTGATTATTTGCTTAACTGATTTCTAAACTAATAACATGAATTCCTATGTGAAGAATAAATTAATCATTTATCTGAAATTCCGACTTCGATAGTTTTTTTTCTGAGTTTTCTCATTACTATCCCAGTGAATATGAAACAATAGAATTTTTCTCTCAGAGAGTATTTACTTATTCATTTATCAATTATTCATGGAAATTAAACGAATTAAAAAGAACTCTAATTTTGATATAAAAATTCTTTATGCCTCTTTTTATGCATAAAATCCAACTTCAATGGAAATAACACTTTTATATAAAAGAAAATCCTTTTATGCATAGAAATTAAATCTAATGAAAATCACACTTTTATAAAAAATAATATCCAATATGCATCTTTCTATGCATAGAATTTAAATCTAATGAAAATCACTCTTTTATAATAAAAAAATCCAATATGCATCTTTCTATGCATAGAATTTAAATGTAATTAAAATGACACTTTTATAATAAAACAATATCCAATATGCATCTTTCTATGCATAAAATTTAAATCTAATGAAAATCACACTTTTATAATAAAAAATTATCCAATATGCATCTTTCTATGCATAGAATTTAAATCTAATGAAAATCACACTTTTATAACAAAAAAATATCCAATATGCATCTTTCTATGCATAGAATTTAAATCTAATTAAAATCACTCTTTTATAATTAAAAAATATCCAATATGCATCTTTCTATGCATAGAATTTTAAATCTAATGAAAATCACACTTTAATAATGAAAAATATCCAATATGCATCTTTCTATGCATAGAATTTAAATCTAATGAAAATCGCACTTTTATAATTAAAAAATATCCAATATGCATCTTTCTATGCATAGAATTTAAATCTAATGAAAATCACACTTTTATAATAAAACAATATCCAATATGCATCTTTCTATGCATAGAATTAAAATCTAAAGAAAATCACACTTTTATAATAATAAAAAAATCCAATATGCATCTTTCTATGCATAGAATTTAAATCTAATGAAAATCACTCTTTTATAATAAAAAAAATTTTCAATATGCATCTTTCTATGCATAGAATTTAAATCTAATGGAAATCACTCTTTTATAATAAAAAAATATCCAATATGAATCTTTCTATGCATAAAATTTAAATCTAATGAAAATCATACTTTTATAATAATAAAAATATCCAATTTGTATTTTTCTATGCATAGAATTTAAATCTAATGAAAATTACACTTTTATAATAAAAAAATTCTTTTATGCATAAAAATCAATTTTGGTGAAAGTAACACTTTTATAATAAAAATAAAATTTTTTAATGCATAACTTTATGCATAAAAATCAATATTGATGAAATTAACACTTTTATAATAAAAATATTTCCAATATGCATCTTTCTATATGCATAGAAATTAATTCTAATGAAAATAATGCTTTTATAATAAAAATATCTCCAATATGCATCTTTCTATGCATAGAATGAAAATAACACTTTTAGAATACACAAACGGAGGGGATTACTTTTTTTGAATAACATAAAGATAAAAATTATTTCCACAAAATTTAAGAAAATTTTGCCATAACCTCCTTTGTATGGCTGACCATTTCCCAATTTTTACATTCTAAATCTACTTAGAATTTACCCCAAGATGAATTTAGCACTCTAATCTAATCAATTCTGAGTTTTTTAAGAGTAAACACCACGAAAAGTTTAACTCTATTTATTTGATTACACCTCTTGGATAAAGAAGGGCTAAATTCAATGAAGAGAAGGGGGAAGACTTTCCATCAAGGTGGCATAGCATCCAATTTTAAATTAACAGAAGCAAGAAATCAGAAAACCATAGAATAAAATTAAAAAAATAGAATTTCTAACTTACATGGAGTTTTGTGAGCTTTCCTTTGGCTTGAGGGATTGAGGGTTCTACTCTTGCTTGGATCAAGAGTGGCCACCAATTCTTTGTAGAGGAAATAGTAAAAAACAAGTGAATTATCAATGAATTCAATGTTTTTGGCTCTGGGAGAGGGAGTAGAGTAACAGTGCATAAAACACTATTAAGCTTCTACAAAGGGGGAGGCTTCTATTTATAGGAAAAAATGAGCCTCTAACCAAGCAAACTGATTCTAGAATTTTCCAGATCATTTTGGTCAATTTTTGACCATTTTTGGGTCAGTTTAGTTCACTTTTTGGATCCAGTTTTGAATTAGGAGAGAGGAGAAATGAAATATCTAATATTAATGATTTTGAATTGAAAAGCAATGATGAGAAAAAGGCACCTACTTCATGAGTGGGAATCCCTATCCTCAGGTGTCAAAAATCCGTTTTTTAACTATTTTCCTTGGTCCTTAGTCCACTCTTCATCTTATGTGAACATTAACTCATTTTTGGGGGTTTTTTCTTTTATTTTTTAATTTATCTCCTCCCTACATTTGGATTAATCTTATTGGTCAATAGAAACCTTAATAAAAAAGTTTCAAAAAATCTAGACCCTTAGGTTAAGGCCTTATTTATTTCAAATGCACCTTCTCAAAGTCTTTTTGAACTTCTATTTCGGGGAATTTTATTTTGATAAGAAGAGATATTTTTCCATCCAAAAATATCTAAAAACTGAATGACCTTTCTCTAGAACATTTTCTCTCTCTAAGCCAAAATAGGTAGAAACAAGATCTTTTATTATTCTGAAGAGGGGATTGATTACAGGGGAAGATACTGAACATCTTGAGGGCTGGAAAGGAATCTTACAAACTCTTTTATAAAAAAAATCATTTATGCATCTATTTATGCATAAAATTAAATTTAATGAGAATAACACTTTTGTAATAAAAAAAATTCGTTTTGCATCTTTCTATGCATAAAAATCAAATTTAATGAGAATAACACTTTTGTAATTAAAAAAAATTCCTTTATGCATCTTTCTATGCATAAAAATCAAATTTAATGAGAATAACACTTTTGTAATAAAAAAATTCCTTTATGCATCTTTCTATGCATAAAAATCAAATTTAATGAGAATAACACTTTTGTAATAAAAAAATTCCTTTATGCATCTTTCTATGCATAAAAATCAAATTTAATGAGAATAACACTTTTGTAATAAAAAAAACTCCTTTATGCATCTTTCTATGCATAAAAATCAAATTTAATGAGAATAACACTTTTGTAATAAAACAAATTCCTTTATGCATCTTTCTATGCATAAAAATCAAATTTAATGAGAATAACACTTTTGTAATAAAAAAATTTCCTTTATGCATCTTTCTATGCATAAAAATCAAATTTAATGATAATAACACTTTTGTAATTAAAAAAATTCTTTTTTGCATCTTTCTATACATAAAAATCAAATTTAATGAGAATAACACTTTTGTAATAAAAAAATTCCTTTATGCATCTTTCTATGCATATAAATCAAATTTAATAATTAATATCAGTGATATCCATGCATATTCATAGGTGAATATGTACATGGAGTAATTAGAATATTTCTTTTAGATACAAAAATGGTGGGAATTATGATTTTGGAATAACATAAAAATAAACTTTCTTTTCCACAAAATTCTGGAAAATTTTGCCATAACCTCCTTTGTATGGCTGACCATTTCTCATTTTTATCATTCTTTATTTAACTTAAATTAACCGAAATTAGATTTATAGAACTCTACTCTACATAATTTTTGAAATTCAAGAGAGTAAACAATAAAAAGAGGTTAATTAATCCTTTAGTTAATCTTTCTAGGATTGAGAAAGGTTGGAATGTAAAGAGGAGAAGGGGGTGACCTTTTTATCAAAGGCATAGCATTTGAATTCAATTCAACATTTGCAAAACATAAAAATTAAGAAAACCAAAGATTCTTCATTAAACAAGTAAGAAAATTAGCTTACATGGAACTTTTAAGCTCACCTTTGGCTAGAGGGATTGAGGGTTCTACTCTTGTTTGAAGCAAGAGTGGCCACCAATTCACTTTGGAGAGGATTAGGCCAAAAACAATTGAATTATTAAAAAATTCAATGTAGATGGCTCAAGACAGGAGCAGAGTAACAGTGCATAAACACCATTAATCTTTTACAAAGGGGGATGCTTCTATTTATAGGAAAAAGTGAGCCTCTAACCAAGGAAACTAATTCTAGAATTTTCCAGATCAGTTTGGTCAATTTTTGACCATTTTTGGGTCAATTCAGCCTACTTTTTGGATCTAGTTTTGAAATAGGAGAGAGGAGAGATGAAAATATCTCATTTTATTGATTAAAAATTGGGGGTAATGATGAGAAAAAGGTTCCTACTTCATGAGGGGAGATCCCCACACTGAGGTGTCAAAATTAAGTTTTTTTAATTGTTTTCTTTGGTCCTTAGTCCACTCTTCATCTTATGTGAGGATTTACTCATTTTTGGGGGTTTTTCTTTTATTCTTCAATTTATCTCCCCCCTACATTTGGATTAATCTTATTGGTCCATAGGAACCTTAATTGAACCATAATCTAAAAATTTCTAAAAATCTGGACCCTTAGGCTAAGGTCCTTTATACCTATTTTTAATTAATTCCAATTGCACATTGGAAAGTTTTTTTTAAATTTCTATTTTAGGAAAAATCATTTTAAACACTAGGAGGATTTTTATATCCAAAAATATCTCAATTTTGAATTATCTCCCTCTAGACATTTTCTCTCTCCAAGATAAAACAGGGTAAAATAGGATATTTCTTTTATTTTAGAGAGGGGAATAGTTATAAGATCAAAAGGGGAGGTTCTTACACCTGCATACCTCAAAAGCTAGAGGGAGAAATCTTACAGTTGGAAATGAAGCAAGACTTTACCCTAGATGATGAAAGCTTATTTCAAGCTTTAATGAAAGCTCAATTGCAATTAACTTTGGAACAAGTTCTGAGCCTAGTTCTAGCATTTAAGGAACAGTGGAAGGTTGGCAATGTGTTATCAGTTCAGAAAGATGGTGTAGGGGTTCCACCAAAACCATCATAAGTGGAGGATGTTGATATTACAGAGTCCCGGTGCTGGATGTTAAACTTGGAAATGACAATATTAAGGGAGCCTTATTGGATAGAGGTTCAGGTGTCAATATCCCTCCAGAATCAATTTGTAGAAAATTAGGGATTTTTAAATTTGATGATGTACCCTTTTAGGTGAAAATGGCAGATTAGAGGAGGGTACAACTTCTGAGAATTGTCAGAGGGTAGAATTTACTGGTTGCTAGATTGAATTTTGCAGTAAATTTTGTTATTGAAGCTTGAAGAATCAAAAAATCATTATCCCATGATTTTGGGAAGACCCTTGGTTGAGAGCTGCCAAAGTGAAGCAGGATTGGGGAGCTGATCAGATTGTGATAAAAGTAGAGGTAAGAAGAAGCCTAAATTGGACATGGTTTCCAAGAAGACCATACCTAGGGCTTTAAGGTCATTGCTTGTGGAAATAATCAATATGATACCATAACTATAGGAGAATGAGGAAGAAGAACTTTTTAAGAGAAATCCATCTGTGGTGCCTATTTTTGAGGTGGATGTTGAGCAAATCGAGCAACAGTATGTGTTTCAGAAGGAGTACCAGCCAGGACAAACTCCAATTATGTTAGATCAGGAATTGGATCAGAGAATGCAAGAAGAGATTGCATCAAATCAAGATGAGGAAAGAGTAGAAAATACACAGGAAGGCATTGAAGCGGTAATACAAGCTGAAAAAGCTTTTGACATATGTCAAAGACATCAAGGGTCAAAGAAGATGATATGCAGGATTTAAATTTGGGAACACAAGAGGATCCAAGAAATGTAAAAATTAGTATAAATCTGAAAGGACAATTTTAGGAAGTTCTTAAAAGCCTTTTGTTGGAATTCAGGGATATTTTTGCATGGCATTATACAGATATGAAGGGAGTGGATCCAAAATTTTGTCAGCACAAGATCAATTTGAAAAAGGATGTTGTACCTATAGTTCAACAAAGATACAGGATGAACCCAAATTCTACCAATCAATTAAAGAAGGAGATTGATAAGCTTTTGAGAGTGGGCTTTATATATCCTGTACATGCAAGTACTTGGTTGTCACCAATTGTGGTGGTTCCCAAAAATAATGGAAAGATCATGGTATGTGTGAATTATAGAAAGCTGAATGCAGCAACAATTACACATCCTTTTCCACTACCATTCTGTGACACTCTTCTTGATTCAGTGCAGGACATGAGATATACAGTTTTCTTGATAGCATTAGTGGATAAAATCAGATTTTGATGGCACCTAGAGACAGAGATAAGATAGCTTTTGTGATAGAATGGGGAGTCTTTGCCAGTAATGTGATGACATTTGGCTTGAAAAATGTTCCTCCTACATTCTAGGAATGGATATAGTAGGTGTTTGCACCATTTCTTACAACTTTTATGAGAGTTTTTCTGGATGATTTGAGTGTGTTTGGAAAAGTGGTGGATCATATCAACCATCTCAGAATGTGCTTTGAGAAGTGAGAATGTCAGGATTGGCATTAAATTAATCCAAATGTGCATTTGCAGTAAGTAGAGGAATTTTGTTGCGATTATTTCAAAGGATGGGATGGAGATTGATTCAAGGAAAGTTCAACGAATACAGGATGCTGCACCACCAAAGAATGTGAAGCAGCTGGGCAGATTCATTGGACAGGTTAAGTGGCATAACAGGTTTTTGAGATACCTCTCCCATGTTTGTCAACCTTTAAAACAAGATTAACAAAGAAGAAGGTGGCTTTTGTATGGGGGAAGAACAAGAAAAATCATTCACGCTATTGAAAAAGATGTTAGTAGTGGCACCCATTGTGTAGCCTCCTGATTGGAATTTGGAATTTTATATTTTTGTTGACACATCTCACACTGCAGTGGGAGCAATATTGATGCATGAGAAAATCAAAGGTTGGCTTAGACCAATATACTATGCAACTAGATTGTTGGCCACTGCAGAGAAAACTTATTCAGTAAAAACAGAAAGGGAGGCATTGGGAATGATCTATGATTTGAAGAATTTTAGACATTATCTTCTGGAAAATAATGTGGTTTTTCATGTGGATCACCAAGCCCTTCTGTAAATGGTCAACAAACCAGAGTTGTCATGAAGAAGAATGGCAAGGTGGGTACTTCTTTTGCAGGAGTTTGATTACAATGTGGTTCACACTCCTCGGAGAAGTCACATGGCTGTAGATTATCTTAGTATATTGGAAATAGGAGAGAAACCAGATGGAGTGCAAGATGACTTTCCTGATTTTGATATATTTTAGGTTCAGACTTTGGAAATAAAAAATTGGTATGATCAGATGATGACTTTTTGACAGATGGAATGTTTCCTGAATCAATGAGCAAAGACAAAAGATAGAAATTGGCTCTTAGAAGTAGGCCATTTCTGGTTATTGCATGAGTTCTCTATAAGAGAGGAATAGATCAAATAATAAGAAGATGTGTGTCAGATTTTGAGCAATCAGCTGTATTCAAAGAAGCCCATGAAGGGTTGGCTGGAGGTCATTTTTCTAGTGAAATAATAGGCAGGAAGATTTTAAGCAAGATTGTGGTGGCCCTCAGTACTAAAAGATGCTCATGAGTATGCAAAACAATGCATTCATGTCAAAGAGAGGGGAATCCTACTCAATCAAATAGAATGCCTCATCAACGTGTTTTACCATTAGAACCATTTTAGAAATGGGGGATGGATTTTGTGGGGCTAATAAAACCAGTAGCAAGGTTTATAGGCAATAGATACATTCTGGTTGCAATAGATTTTTGTACAAAATGGGTGTAATAGCATTGAAGGATAATAAGGCAACAAGTGTTGCAAAATTTTTGTACAAGAACATTATGACTAGATTTGGATGTCCTATTAAACTTGTTTCAGATCAGGGAGGACATTTTCTTAACGAGGTGATAAAAAATCTCACAACATTGCATTTGATTGTGCATAAGAAGTCAACAGTGTATTATCTAGCTGTACATGGCCAAGCTGAAAGTTCAAACAAAATTCTTTTGAAGAATCTCAAGAAGATTGTGTCAGATAACAGAAGAGATTGGGATCGAGAATTGGATTCTACATTGTGCGCATTTAGGACAGTATTTAAGGTGACGACAGGGTTAACTCCATTGAAGCTTGTGTATGGTTTGGAAGCTGTGCTGCCTATGGAGTTTTTGGTAACTAGTCTTAGAGTAGTAGTAACATACAAGCTCTCACCTGAAGAATCATTGGATTACATATTGGAAAAGCTTTTGGAATTGGAGCAAGACAAAATACAGTCATCCTACATTTCATAAGTGATTTAGAAAAGAATACATGCGTGGGTTAATAGGAATATAAAATTCAAGCTGTTCAAGGAGGGAGATCTGGTAATGTTGTATAATTCAAAGTTAGTAGGTCCACATCCAAGGGAAGCTGAAATTGAGGTATGTGGGCCCATTTTTTATTAATCAAGTGTTGGGTCAAGGCACTTTCTTACTGTCTAACTTGTCAGGAAATCAGTTTCAGAAACTAACTAATGGTTTTAGACTTAAGAAATTTTTTGGACCTAGTCCAGTTGAAAGGGAGATTGGTGTCAGCCTAATAACTCTAGTCGGTATGATGAAGAATGTGTTATATAAAGCGGGAGGAGATTTCATTAAGGATTTAAATGAGGTGAAACCGTATAGAACTCTAGTTAATTATAGTGTGGAGCGTTGTTGATGCAACATCTGCATAGAAAACTTGGGCAAACAGGTGGTCAACGTGCAAAAGCATTTTCTAAGCCTAGACAAAGAAATCGCAGAGGCTTTCATGGATCTTTCCAAGTAGAAAAATATGGTGAGGAGGAGCCCGCACATGGACACGCCACTCTGAGATGATAGTCTGTACGCCCCTTCAGAGGATGAAGCTGTAATGTTGAGGAGCTCAACGTCAAGGCGGAGACATCTGTTGTGTTTCTAGATTCTAAGGTAACTCTAGACCGGGTTGTTGCAAGATCAGGGTGCCCAATTTTGTCCATGCTGGACTGGGACAATGCTTGGAGAGCGAATTTCAGGGGGACAAGGTACTTCAAATGAGATAAAAAAACTAATAAAAAATACACATGCACTTAGATTAACCCAATATAACTTAAATTAATACAAATTAGTCTAGATAATCAAAATTAAACAAAAATACAACGAAATGATTTTAAAATGATCTTTCCATTCTTAGAGTGATCCAATTTTTTTTCCATAGATGCACCATTATAAGTACACTAGTCCCTATAGGCTTTAGATCATTTGCATCAAAATGTAATTTTAAATACTAGATTACTAATATTTATAGGCCTTCTTATAGTCTGGAAGAAATTTGGAAAAGAGATCATTAAAAATCCAACCATTGGATTTGCAATTTTGACTAAACACTACATTCTAATAATGTCTCACTATCTACCACTCTTTTGATCTACAAGATTGAGCATTGTAAGTGGTAGTTATTGTGGGTACAAAAAGTGGCATATATTATAACACTTTAAAGACATTGAAATATTTGAAGAAAATAGACAAATAGCTTAAAATCTTCTCAAAAAATCAAGTTAAGCTCTATATTATGTGAAGATCTAAGGTACAAAGTGGCAACCTCATATGAGTTTATATGTAAAAGATATTAGCATTTTAAAGAATCAGTCCAAATTTGGGATAGGGTGTATACATTGACTTTGTACCTAAGGAAATGAGTACTTTCAACTATCTAATGCTTAATCAGATTATGCAACTATATTTACAACTTTGTATGTGATGTTCCAAAAAGAAACTTGAAAGGAAATTCCTTCGTTAGCTAGGAGAGATAAGCCACTAAAGGTAAATAAATGCCTGTTTTTTAAACTGTTTATATTGGGTGCCTGAGTGGACAAAACTGGGCACCCTGATCCTACAACCACCTGACCTTACAACAATATCAAAGCATAGAGCATGGCTGCACATTGTAGGATTGCTAGATTTTGCTTCTTTGCCCTCGAAATCATGGAGGGGCAATGACCAAGTAAAACACTAGTTTAAGTTTTTACAAACGAGTGATGGATTTATTTCTCCCAATGTCTTTTTTGCATAGGGGACCCCTTGGGCACTATGCAAAAAAGAGCGGGTGGCAACACACTGTCACGCTCATCTAACATCCAATAGGAGTGAAACTTTGTGAGTGGAAGAGTAGACCACTCCCAAAGTTTCACCCCCACCATTGGACATCGTATGGGTGTGATGTCCCACCCTGTCACATCCATTTGGCATCCAATGGGGGTGAAACTATGTGAGTGGAGGGTTAGCAGCCCCATGGATCCACTCGCAAAGCTTCACCTCCATGAGACACCAGATGGGTGTGATGTCCCACCCACTCCCAAACCATTAAGAGAAAGATACAAAATATATGCAGACAAATGAAAAACCAACTCATAATATATATTGGTAGAAGATACAAACTAAGAGAAAGATTCAAAATAAAGCTCCATAGATACAAAAACAACAAGGAGGAGGCTCCAATATCAATTCGGAGACTCTCTAGCTCTCAGGATATCATGTTAGGCAAAGGTCCACCATGGGGGGTCTCCATTCTTTCTATTAACTCATCAAAGTATGAGTTTTACAACAAAAAACTAGATGAGAGTATATAATTGCCTCCTTGCTCCACTCATATTGCACAAACTCAATGGCTCCTTGTGCATTTGACCCTACGCATAGTAGTGATTATCATGTTGTGGGAATAATCCATAATCATGAGTCACATCACACTCAAGGGTGAACTTGGCCTAGTGCACAACAGAATGTAGTAGTCCACCTCCTCCTCATTGCCCTCCTTAGCACGACAACAAAAACATCACCCACCACTGTCAAAATATATGTCAAACAATCATGATCTTCCCCCTCAGATAGTGTGCGAGGATTAAAAGTGGTGGGGGGTAGCCTCCCTCTCAAGCATCAACACCTTATCCAACCAAGAATAAGATAGTGTGCGAGGATTAAAAGTGGTGGGGGGGGTAGCCTCCCTCTCAAGTATCAACACCTTATCCAACCAAGAATAAGCCCACTCTCCCATCTTGCATAGTGAGTAGTCACCATTGATGCATGGCCCGTAAAGGCATGAACAATGCCACGTAAATATGGTGGGGTCATCATAGGATGTGCTCCTGATAGAGTGTAGCCTAAGTGTGCCATCCAATGTCACACAATCTAAAGAAGCACTATCAAGGACACTACTACCAACACACCAAAAGAACCTCCTGACAATGCTAGCATCTCGCCAAGGGAAGGGAGAGGCAACATCAGTGGTCAAATGCACATTGCACCAATCCACTACCTAGTGTGTATCTCAAAAGCACTCACTAGTGATGTCTGAGGGCACATTTGATACATGCACCCGCACCATTGTGCTCTCCCTTTCTATGCCCTATCTTAAAGAAGCTCCAAATCATCTGGCACCTATCATGGGATGCCAAGAATATAGCCAATAGAACAACAATCACTCTTGAATTATGCCCCACATCCATTTTACCATATCCACCACCCTATCCATGTGACCCTACGCTCTCTCAAAAAATCATGACGATGGAAGAAATTCTACACAAAGTGGGTGCTATGAGAGCGATCGTCACTAATGTAAAAGTGATACTCTCTAATGATGATTCTCTCCTTTGGGGTGCTCTCTATGACACCCATTGCTGCCCACTACATCCCGATAACTAATATGCACCATGATGGCCACCTAGACAAGCACACAAGAATGGGAAGTGTTAGATTCATAGACAACAACAATATAAATATCTAAAAGACCATAAATTGAAAATGGTACAATGCCTCAACCAATACTTGATTGCAAAAGTAGTACTCTGATTGAATCTCCTATTGTGGTGCAAAAGTATAATTCTCTACAAAGTCAACCACACAGAGAACTACACCAATAGGAAACCTTGCAAGTTGGCACAAATTGACAGTCCTGCCACTTGGTACCGTGAGCATGATGTATGTAGAAATAGATAGAAGATGTAAATGTGCTCTTGAACTCACCACATGCCAAATTGTGCTCCACTAGATGTAATCTCCTTGACCGTCCATGTGTCACATACTTATATTGTCGCCATGTCACCACCTCAACCACCAAGGAATCTTCCTTGCACAAGTGAAGCATGGCCAAGCTCCCACACAAGGTACATGTCCCCATGACACAAGCTATCCGATAGTAGACGACATCCTTTACTCGCAGGAATAATAGAAAGTGAATAAAATCCCTCGGGCTATAAGGCACCACCCCAGATGCCCAAACAAGCCATGAAAGGCATCATACAAAATCTTAAATCCAACGTGGTACCTATAAAGGCATGTGTCATGCTGCCTCGAGTAGTGCACAAACCAAGGCTGTGGGGCTGATGGTAGGTTCTAACAATATAAAAGGTGGCGATGATAGAAGGTGGGTTCTTTTTGTTTGTTTTGCCGCCGCCGGTTCTCTGAGGCTGGTGATGCCAGAGAGAGTTTTTTTAAAGGGGAGGTTATTTTCAACAACTCTATCTCACACTAAATCAGAAGATGCAGAACATCTTGGAATTAATGTGGGCAAAAGGTACCTTGGATGCATAAGTGTGATGTGGGTGTGCTTTGAACATGTTCCTCATTGGGTCAGTCATGGTTGTGTGATACTAAAAATCGGTGTTATGGTGTAGAGTTTTGCCATGTTCCAAACTTTGTAACCACACTCTATGCCAAGGTGTGAGTAGCTTGGGTGTTTAAGGGGGAGACTATCTTCAACACTCTACTTCATGTTCAATCAATGATGCAAAACATTTTGGAATTAATGTGTGTAAGCCCAAGGGGCCTTGTGTTACAAGTTTTTTTGAAGTTGTGGGTGAGGTGGGAGTGTAGATTTAGTGTGTGGGTGTGTGTGTGTTTGTTGATGTGCCCAGACCCCCTTGTGTACAAGGATCCCATTCACATGCTAATCTCTCATTCTCTCTCTTTTCTTAATTGATCTATTGTGCTTAAAGTTGTTGAACCTATATAATCAAGGTTTTCTACCCAAATATATAATCTACCAATGGAGTTGTGATGTAGAGAAGATGATTTACCCTTTTCCCTCTCTCTCTTCTTGGTATGAATGTGTGTTTTGGGCGAAGCAGGCATTGTTGTCAGATTTCTGGATGAAAGAAGCTCCAAGTGTGGTGTGGCACAAGCTTAATGGCTTGCAACAACAAGAGTCTGAAAGTGTAGCAGTTTTCCTGTGAAAGTTTGAAGACTTATGGAGCAGGTGGTGTGCAGCTCTTGGAAATGAGAGACCCCCTCTCATGTTTAAGAAGAATGCCTTCATTGATGGCTTGGTGACAACGCTAAGGGTGAAGAAGCGGACAGTAGATTTTCAAGAAGCGGTCCGGATTGCGAACGAGAAGGAATGGAAGATGCAAAAACAAAGGGAGCTCAGGATTACGGTGAATGCAGATTTTGTGCCGGTTTTCGAGACCTATGAGGAGCCCCAACAATGGACGAGGGGGATGTACTACACCCCTCCCTGTGACAATGACAACTAGTACAATGAGGATTGAGGAGATCCATGAAGTCCCCAAGGTGGAAGCAGCTCCTTGTGTAGCTCTCATCAAGGATGAAGAAGAAGCAAAGACGGTGCCTATGCCAATCAAAGAGGTGAAGCCCGTGTGGAGGCCTTTGAATCTTGATGTAGCTCTCATCAAGGATGAAGAAGAAGCAAAGACAGTGCCTATGCCAATCAAAGAGGTGAATCCCATGTGGAGGCCTTTGAATCTTGATGTGGATGTCATAAAATCTGGTGGAAGTAGACCGAAGCAAGAGAAGCAAGGGATGTATCAAGTACCTCCGCATGTCTTTGCCAAAATAGAAGAGAGGGAAGAGCCAAAGAACACTATTGCAATTTTGATGGTGGTTGCTGAGGCCAAGATGAAAGAATCTGTTGTGCGGAGCCTACCAAAAAGTGGAAGCTGAAAGTGTTGCCAAAGTTTTCTTGGGCTGATGAGCCTGAGGAGGCTGAGTATCTTGTTGACGAGGTCATGTTTGAAGACGAAGTGGTGGTTCAAGAAGAACAAATGCAAGAAGCAAAGGATGCGGTGGACCCAATTCTTTCCATGGATGAGCATGAAGACGAAGCCAAAAAGGAAGAAAAAGATACAAGAAGGGTGGCCAACGGAGGACCTAGTCTCTACCTCGAATGAGGATGATGAATACCAAGAAGAGGAGGTGCTGGAAGCTGTTGTTGACCCGATGTATGATGGTATGCATGTAGAAGACAAGGGGGGTGGGCAACTTGAGCCTTGATGACAGTTTGATGAATGACCACCAAGATTTGCTTGTTTCAAAGAAAGAGGTATGTGATGGTTAGTATGCTGTGCTTGATGATGAGTTTGTTGATGAAACCAGCAGATCATTAAAGAGGCTTTAACAGAGGAAGATGATGCTTTGTCTTTGGAACCTTCCAAAGATGAAGAAGAAGATGAAGAGTATTGGGGCTTTGATACTCCTCATGTAGACATGGAAGAGATCATGCAAGTGCTTGTAACAAAGCTTTATGCAAGTTGCAAGAGCTCAAGGAAGGGCAACAAGGGCTGATGCTTGTGAAGTTGCAGGACTTGGAGGATGATACCAATTGAGAAAGCTGGGAGACTAAGAGTGCTACTGAGGACACAACACATATGAGAATGGAGATGGAGCTGTTGTTTGCTAAGGTAAAGGCCCAGGTGTGTATGCAAGAAGCTTGGTGGTTAGGCAAGCATAAGAAGATCATGCGAGTGGAATTTGGGGAGAATACTAATGTTGATAATAATTTGAATGAAAGCAATGTATGCATGTTTGTGGATGAGACAGGAAGAGACAAGTGGGTGGTACGAGTGTGTGCGATATTGCTTACATAAAGCAAATTTGAAGCATAATTTGTTTCAAAGCCAGCTAGAACCAGGTGCAGATGAAAATGGACAGATATGTTGGAAGGATTACCAGTGGGGAGAAGAGAGCTGGATTTGTTTTGATCCAGGAGGATGGTGTTGTGTGTTTGCATTGTGGAAGAGCACTGAGTGCTTCCCTTTTGATCCAAGTTGACAGCAGCTGTTTGAGAGCTGCTGGACATAAATGTCCTAGCAGGCTGGGGGTGGAAAAACTATGTTAGGAGTTTTTTGAGTGTGGTTTTCTGGCATATGTACATATAGATGCATGTTCATATAGTACTCGAATGCCCAATACCTCACCCACTAAGGATGACAAGAACCAGTTTTTGTACATAGAAGGAAGGCATTTTGGGTTCTCCCACTTGTGTGTGGGAAGTGTTGAGCAAAATTTAGTGACATATAATGCATGGGTTGAGTTTATGGCAATGGTGCAGAAGGCACAGATAAAACTTTTGTCGATGATGATGACTAACCAGGGGATGGACATGTGCCAAACCAACGAAGTAGTGATGGAGAGGAGTTCCTGGAACAAAAAATGTTGAGGATCAAGCCTTTTTAGCATGTGATGCTGCAGATATGTTGGTTGGAAATGGCGCAAGCATCAATGGTATGATGTTTGGAACACATTGTGGAACACCACCAAAATGTGAGTTGTGTTGGGGTTGTGATCTTGTGAGCATATGTGGAAGAGCAGGAATAGATCAAATCTTTGTAGAGGGCACACACGCAATCGGAGATGTTCATCACCAAATTAAAGCCAAGGGTGTGCATGGGTTGGAACCCAAGGCTTAGAGTATTTTTGAAGGGTGGTGAAAATGGAAACATCGACCAAAGAAATATTTAACGCAGCGGAAGCGTGGTGGGCGTGTGATTTCCAAACTCAGAGCGCCGACTTGGGACTTGCCTGATTCCACCAAAGAATTTTTCAAGGTTCTAACAGTATAAAAGGAGAGGCACTGGCGATGACAGAAGGCGGGTTCTTTTTGTTTGTTTTGCTACCAGTTCTCTGAGGCTGGTGATGCCAGAGAGAGTTTTTTTATGTGTGTGTACATTTTTGAGGTTGCCACCTTTGGCAGAGAGTGGTGTGTTCTTTGTCAAGCCGCAGAGCTAGAAGAGGCGTGTTTCTTTTGTTTTTTTTCTGTGCCGTGAGTGGTTGGGCGCTCCAGGTGTGTGTGTTTTATTTGTTTTGGTTGGCGATGCTAGAAGGGAGTTTTTCATTGGGGTTGCCGCATCTAGTAGCGGGGAGGTTTTAGGTGTTGCTTTGTCGATTGGCGGTTTGGTAGCAAACAAGGAGAGAGAGTGTATTGCTGCCGGCGTCAAAGTTTGTTGTGTTTGGCGCAGTTGGTAGTGCAGCATATGTTTGCTTTGTTGGGGTGCAGCTCGTAGCCAGAGGGTGTGTTGCTCTTGCTAGTATTGCTGCTGTTGCTTGCTGGTGGCGAGTAGAGGTGTGTTGTTAGTTGTATTGCTGCTGTTGCTTTTGCTGGTGGCGAGTAGAGGTGTGTTGCTAGTTGTATTGCTGCCACTGGAGCCAGTGTGTGTTGCTGCCACTAGTGTGAGAGAGCCACAGAGAAAGAGAGAGAGAGCAGAGACTTCCTTGTTGGCTCTCGCTCCAGTCGTAAGGGCGTGCAACAAAGCCTTTGAGGTGCCCAAACCCGAGTGCGAAGCAAACTACATCAATGAGATGAGCAGCTCATATATAGCCAGCCATGGCGGCATGGCCTCAGGCGCATCCAAAACCCCTCCAAGCGACCTCCTCAATACGGCCGTCCTATGAACTCTAATTGGCGCCTTCTGGCGGTCATCGTCTTCTCTAGTGCAATCACTGCTGATGTTGTTGACAATGCTCGGTGGTTCTATCCTTAAAGGGGAGGTTATTTTCAACAACTCTATCTCTCACTAAATCAAAAGATGCAGAACATCTTGGAATTGATGTGGCAAAAGGTACCTTGGATGCATGAGTGTGATGTGGGTGTGCTGTGAACATGTTCCTCATTGGGTCAGTCATGGTTGTGTGATACTAAAAATCGGTGTTATGGTGTAGAGTTTTGCCATGTTCCAAACTTTGTAACCACACTCTATGCCAAGGTGTGAGTAGCTTGGGTGTTTAAGGGGGAGACTATCTTCAACACTCTACTTCATGTTCAATCAATGATGCAAAACATTTTGGAATTAATGTGTGTGAGCCCAAGGGGCCTTGTGTTACAAGTTTTTTTGAAGTTGTGGGTGAGGTGGGAGTGTAGATTTAGTGTGTGGGTGTGTGTGTGTGTGTGTGTCTGTTGATGTGCCTAGACCCCCTTGTGTACAAGGATGCCATTCATATGCTAATCTCTCATTCTCTCTCTTTTCTTAATTGATCTATTGCTTGAAGCTGTTGAACCTATATAATCAAGGTTTTCTACCCATATCTATCATCTACCAATGGAGTTGTGAGAGGTAGAGAAGTTGATGTACCCTTTTCCCTCTCTCTTCTTGGTGTGAATGTGTGTTTTGGGCTCTGTTCTGTGTGTCTGGGTGGTTGGATGAGGGTAGAGAATTGTTGAACTGTGGGTTGTTCTTTGGCAGAATCGGGCGGCGCTCTCAGTTTGGCAATCACACGCTCGCCACGCTTCCGCTACGTTGAAGATTTCTTTGGTCGATGTTTCCATTTCCGCCACCCTTGAAAAATACTCTAAGGTTTTGATTATTGTCACCTATATATTAAAGCCTTGGGTTCCAACCCATGCACACCCTTGGCTTAATATTGGGTTCCAACCCATGCACACCCTTGGCTTAATATTGATGATGAACATCTCCGATTGCGTGTGTGCCCTCTACAAAGATTTGATCTATTCCTGCTCTTCCACATATGCTCACAAGATCGCAACCCCAACACAACTCACATTCTGGTGGTGTTCCACAATGTGTTCCAAACATCATACCATTGATGCTTACACCGTTTCCAACCAACATATTTGCATCAACACATCATCACATTCTAAAAAGGCTTGATCCTCAACATTTTTTATTCCAGCAACTCCTCTCCATCATTGCTTCATTGGTTTGGCACATGTCCACCCCCTGGTTAGTCATCATGATCGACGAAAGTTTTATTTGTGCCTTCTACACCATTGCCATAAAATCAACCCATGCACTATATGTCACTAAATTTCGCTCAACACTTCCCACACACAAGTGGGAGAACCCAAAATGCCTTCCTTCTATGTACAAAAAATGGTTCTTGTCATCCTCAGTGGTGGGTGAGGTATTGGGCATTCTAGTACTATATGAACATGCATCTATATGTACATATGCTAGAAAACCACACTAAAAAAAATCCTAACAGCGGGAAGTTCCCACGTGAAACTACAAGAAAATCATTCATGGCATGAACCGTTTTCAGCAACTTCATACCGTGAAATTATCTCGGTATCAATGCCGTGATTAACGCTGCAATTCACAGGATTACCTTGCCAAAAATAGGTAGCTTTATCCTGACACCTCTAACACCATGGGGTTTGACAAAATTAAGAATTGTGAACATGCAGAAAATTGTTCACACGACGTGAACTAATTCAGATCACTTCATGGCATGAAACATTTTCATTTCACGATGTGAACCATTTTAGAACCCTTCATGGTGTGAACCATTTTCAGTTCATTAGTGAACGAATGGCTTTCATGACATGAACCCTTTTCTCTTCATGGCGTGATTTTTTTTGCAATTTCACGCCTTAATCAAATCCAACTCACGAACCTGGTATTGTCAGATTAAGGCTAAGGAAGTCTTGAGAACATTGAAAATCATAACAAGGTAACGTGGAATTCTGAGTCCAAGGTAAAAAATTTAAACACGTGAAAGTGCAAAAAATCATTCACACAACGTGAATTGTTTTCTGACACTTCACGCCATGAACTGTTCTCTCTGCAATTGCACGGCCTCAGAAACAAGTCAACAGAATCTGACCAAAAATTAATTGGGGTAGCAAAATAGCTTATCAAATCATATTCACATGAACTTGAGGTCTGGAAAGCTCATCAGAGATGACCTCACTCCTGATGACAATAGTGCATCAAATCACCCAGGAGCTTCCTATCATAAGCACTCAATTGAGTGTCCTAAGGAGTCTGACCACTATCAAAACTATTAGTGAAGAATCCATGGAAGAAGGGTTACGATACTCTGGGTTTGGGGAGAGGAGAAACCACCCTCCCCTACCAGATCCAGCAGTATCATTGATATAGCTCGGGGATTTTTTGTTCTCCAAACTGGCAATGATAAAGAAGCACAATCTACGAGCATGGGTCCGTCAACCAGCACTGGGCTTGGTCCAAGGCAAGAAGTACCTATCCAAACTTCAAATTTGAGGCTGTCAAACACTGGCACCCCCTGAATGAGAAGAGACATGGAAAGTGTAGCCAGGACTGGTCAAGTATTCTTCCCAACTTCAAAGGATGTAGAATAAGATCTGAAAAGGATCCAGGTAGAATGACAGCTACGAGAGTTGAGCTTAAGGAAACAAGATCTCGATACTCGAAGGGCTAGAGCCAAACAAAAGGAGATGGGAAGTGTAAACCTACTTCAATCACGGGGTAAAGAGCTAGAAATAGTCATGGACAGAAGTGAGGGAGAAATTCCAAACTTAGAACCCATTAATGAATATCCCAGAGTGGAGGAAGGGTTTGTAAACCTAGATGAAGTGGATAATATACCAATAGAAGTGGGTGAAGTGGAAGACCACCTGTACACCAAAAAGGAGATCAATCATCCCATGTTCATACAGGACATGGAATTCTTAATTCTGCAAAGTCATAAAGAGGCGGTTAATGATGAACCATTCCAGAATGAAGTGGCTAAACCATCCCATAGACTGGAGATGCCTAGAAGAACCAACATAGGAAGAGGACAAGGTCTAGGTAGGGGGGGAAAAATTCCTCAAAGACCAAGGGTGGATCCAACCATAGATCTTAATGCAACCACAAGGAAGGATTTGTTGAATGTGGCTCTGGAAATGGGATGAGGAATGGTCAGGAACTAGGCACTGCTATAGAATCCCGACTCTCCCAAATGAAGCCACACATCATTTCCAAGCTCGTTCAAAAATTCTATGGGGATGGGGATCCTATTCAACATGTAGAGATCTTTGAGTCCACATGCAAAACCTACGGGCTAGTTAGTGATGTAACAATGATTCATGCATTCTCACTGACCCTAGAAAGGGAAAGCACATCAATGGTTCCAAACCCTCAAACCCGAGGATAAGGTTAACTTCACATGAATCAAGAATGTGTTTGTGCCCAGCTTTTCCAAAAGTGGCAACAGATGGAGTCTTGTGGCACAACTGTACAACATCAAACAAAAGGAAATGGAGTTGATCGGCTAAATCACTTAAATTCAAGGTGCAAACTAAGGGAAAGGTTAACGGATGATCAATTATTGCCTTGCTTTCAGAGAGGAGTTAGAGACCACAAGATGCATGACTATCTGGTATTAGCCCGACCGGCTAATCTAGATGCATGTTGTAAACTGGCAATTGAATATGAAGATAATCTGTTGGAATTGCAACAACCAGGAGATGTCAGAATACCTTCGGCACCAAAGACTTCGCGTATTTCGAGTCACCAAGATATTGGAACTCGGAGCAAGCAAGTTAAAAACATGACTGTCAAACTCAGTAATGGCAATACTAGAAAAATTGAAGGTAAATGAGGGAAGAGAAACATCTAGGCAAGGGCATACCCATATTTACCCATGTAGAGAATTGGTGTGGTGCTCTATGCGCAGATTGAATCACACTACCATAGAATAAACATAGTTAGGAGCAAGGTCACTACTCTATTGGCATATTGTGTAAGATTTGGGAATCATGACACCTCCATGTGTAGATATCCAAGGTTCCAAACAGTTGCACAGTTGCCAGCACCTAGAGCTCCATTAGCCTTACCAGCACCACCTGTGCAAATCACTGCACTTACAGGATAGCCAAACTCTTCCTATTTACCTAGGGGGATGTTTTGGGTATGAGACACTTCACCTCTACCCACCACAGGCTAAAATCAACCAAGTATTGATTGAAGAGCCATCAAAAGATATGGATATGGTACGTTAAGTACAACTCAGTGGAGAGTACTATGAGGAAGCTACAGAGATCGCACCAGAAATCTATGTCCTACAAAATAACATGCCAGTACCTGTGTTTCAAACCATGGTACAGTGGAAGGGTAAGAACATTAATGCAAACATGAGGAGAGGACCGCTACAATGTTTTGGTTACGGTGGGCCGCATCGAATCACTGCGTGTCCAAACAAGAATGTGGTTCATAACGCACCAACCCCAATAATTTTCTGCTCCACCCAATGACATGCTAGTACTTACTTGTACTAAATGTGGCATTGATCATTTGATCAAGGATTGTCCCTACCGTGCAAGTGGTTTGACTTCCACTTCTAACCAGGTCGTCATCCGGACCATGAGTGTGTAACCTAGAAATATCACGCCACTCAATGTCCCGACACAAGCCCAGGCCCAATTGGGGAACTAGAGGAAGAACCCAGCAGATGCAACCACTTCCACAACTGGCCAGAGAAGGAGAGTGAAAAAAGTGGGTAAGGGTGACACCAAGGTCATAATCCAAGATGGATCCGAAGAAGATACGATCGACACCAGATCCACCCAATCAAGAGAAGAAGGGGATCAAGTAGTCAAATAAAAAGAGCCTGACCTAGAGATGCAAGGGGAAAGACCATCAACCCCTAAAGGAGTCGAGGAATACCCAAATGCCGAAGAGGAGATAAGGAAGCTCAAAGACACTAGGGCCTTAGTAGAAGAGTGCCAACAACTTCACAAAGCCAACTTAAGGGCTAACTGGGTCAGGGATACAATGTATCCAAGAAACAAACCAACAAGGGAAAGAGAATTGGACGTATCTACTCCAATTCCATAAGAAATGAAAGAGGGATCTCAAGGAAACAAAATGTCAAGAATGTTTGAGGAAGATGCACAGGATGAGTCCATCCATCCATTCCCTAGGGAGGGATACCAGACACATACATGGAAGGAAGATGCACAGGATGAGTCCATCCATCCATTCCCTAGGGAGGGATACGAGACACACACATGGAAGGAACCCTCAATTGCCAAAGAACCCAGAGACATAGGCAGCCTCGCCAGCTATACTGTTCATTTATGTGCAAATGCCATTGGGACAACTGCTACTGCGCAGTTTACCAACATTATGGGCAAACATAAAGGAATGGGTAGAAGGCACACTAAGGCCAGTTGACACTATAGAGGATGTTCTATCACCTCTAGCATGAAGAACCTTAAAACACACAAGGGAAGGAACAACCAGAGTCATCAAGATACCGGTTAATTAATTGGGGTGTTATTACGAAAGTGACGACACCCCAATTAATTAGGGGTATCATGATTGTACCTACAATTAGGGGTATCATGATTAGTGTACCTCCTACTATAGTAACAACACCACAAGCCTGTCCATCCCCTATTGAATGGACACTCATTTCTAGTATGATTGCCTTGACAACAATAAGGTGTCGATGAGGGAAATGATCGCTTATTTCCTCAGCAACCTACTAAGAGTCTATGGTTATGCACACAACACACACTAGGCAAATATGGATCCAACACAAAACAAACATAGCACACAAACCACTAAAAACTATTAGACTGATCGCCTAATAAACAGTGCAAGAACACAATAACTTAACAAACACTCTACCGACCATAACATATGAAACAGAAATGAATACACAAAGACCAGACAAGAAGATGCATGTACAAGAGAGAGAATAAAAATAACGGCATTGATTATATCAACCAAAAAGGAATAATGATACAATCGACAGTAGCTAGCCTTTACAAAGCTCAAGATCCATCCTTTTATACTGCTTGCTTCTTGTAGTATCCTCCATCGGTACTATGATTTTATAGTATCCTTTAGAGCCTCCCTCTCCTATAAATAGAACATGAGTCCTTTGAAAAGGAGGAGGAGAATTTTACTATTCTAGAACTATGCTGAAATAATACTAATATTTACTATTCTCTAAAATTCTCTCCAATTTGTAAGAAATTGGAGCTTCCCTCTTTCTTCAATCCCCATTGGTGGCTCCATCAACATACTAAACCAATTGATTGGTTGGGGGCCTCTACCGTGAACAAAAAATCAAGCAATTTGTAAAGTAAGTGGTGAATTTTGATCTTTTCTATAATTTCTCAATGTTTCTCTCTTCTCAACCCCTCTCAAGCTTGAGAAGCTTAATTGGAATGGTTTTTGAATGCTATTGAAGTAATTAATGAATGATAGTAAAGAATTACATAAATTTCCATTTATGCTAAATTCTAATGGTTTTTATGTAATATCTCTCTCACTCTCAAGAAATGGTCATACTCATGACATATTCTTAATTCAAATGAAGCTTTTCATAAAGCTTTTCCTTAATCCAAGATTAATCTATGCTTAAGACCAAATTAATGGCTTTCCCTATGCTTTTAGTTTATGTATTTCATGAATGTTGATGATTCAATCCATTATGGGTTAATGATCCAATTAGGGATCATTCTAATCATTCCCTTAATGATAAGCTTTATCTTTTAAGATAATTGAGATTTATCAGTCATAGCAGCGAAGCTATGGTAAAATTTTTATAAAAATTACACATAAAATAATTTCATTCAAAGCATGAAAAGAGGACTTCCTACCATATTCTAGGAATTATCATCCTAGATTAATTAAAAGAATTTTATTCTAATCATGGAGATGTGGATGTATGCATGTAGATGTAGATGTATAGATGTGGATGTGAATGTGGAGGTGGATGTATGCATGTAGATGTAGATGTATAGATGTGAATGTGAATGTGGATGTGGATGTATGCATGGAGATGTGGATGTATGCATGTAGATGTAGATGTATAGATGTGGATGTGAATGTGGAGGTGGATGTATGCATGTAGATGTAGATGTATAGATGTGGATGTATAGATGTAGATGTATAGATGTGGATGTGAATGTGGAGGTGGATGTATGCATGTAGATGTAGATGTATAGATGTAGATGTGAATGTGGAGGTGGATGTATGTATGTAGATGTAGATGTATGGATGTGAATGTGAATGTGGATGTGGATGTATGCATGGAGATGTGGATGTATGCATGTAGATGTAGATGTATAGATGTGGATGTGAATGTGGAGGTGGATGTATGCATGTAGATGTAGATGTATAGATGTGAATGTGAATGTGGATGTGGATGTATGCATGGAGATGTGGATGTATAGATGTAGATGTGAATGTGAATGTGGATGTGGATGTATGCATGGAGATGTGGATGTATGCATGTAGATGTATATGTATAGATGTGGATGTGAATGTGGAGGTGGAAGTATGCATGTAGATGTAGATGTATAGATGTGGATGTGAATGTGGAGGTGGATGTATGCATGTAGATGTAGATGTATAGATGTAGATGTGAATGTGGAGGTGGATGTATGCATGTAGATGTAGATGTATGGATGTGAATGTGAATGTGGATGTGGATGTATGCATGGAGATGTGGATGTATGCATGTAGATGTAGATGTATAGATGTGGATGTGAATGTGGAGGTGGATGTATGCATGTAGATGTAGATGTATAGATGTGGATGTGAATGTGAAGGTGGATGTATGCATGTAGATGTAGATGTATGGATGTGAATGTGAATGTGGATGTGGATGTATGCATGGAGATGTGGATGTATGCATGTTGATGTAGATGTATAGATGTGGATGTGAATGTGGAGGTGGATGTATGCATGTAGATGTAGATGTATGGATGTGAATGTGAATGTGGATGTGGATGTATGCATGGAGATGTGGATGTATGCATGTAGATGTAGATGTATGGATGTGAATGTGAATGTGAATGTGGATGTGGATATATGCATGGAGATGTGGATGTATGCATGTAGATGTAGATGTATGGATGGGAATGTAAATGTGGATGTGGATGTATGCATGGAGATGTGGACGTATACATGTAGATGTGGATGTATGGATGTGAATGTGGATGTGGATGTGTATGTATGGATGTATGCATGTAGATGTGGATGTATGAATGTGGATGTGGATGTATGGATGTGAATGTGGATGTGGATGAGAATGTATGGATGTGAATGTGGATGTGTATGTATGGATGTATGCATGTAGATGTGGATGCATGAATGTGGATGTATGGATGTGAATGTGGATGTGTATGTATAGATGTGTATGTATGGATGTATGCATGTAGATGTGGATGTATGCATATAGATGTGGATGTATGGATGTATGCATATAGATGTGGATGTATGGATGTGAATGTGCATGTAGATGTGGATTTATGGATGAGGATGCATGAATGAGCATGTAGATGTGGATGTATGAATATGGATGTGGATGTATGCATGTAGATGTGAATGTATGCATATAAATGTGGATGTATGGATGTGAAAGTACATGTAGATTGGGTTAATGTGGAAAAATGAGAGTTAATATAGAAACTGTATTTGTAAACTGTTTGTAAATGCTGTTTGTAAATGGCTGTTTTATGTCAAGAATGCTGGGGAAGCGTTTTGACCGTCTTGTGATTAAGGTCGTGGAGACCTAACTGATAAAGTTGCAACTGCTGATGGAGAGTCAATGGAGGACGTCTCGCGTAGCAAAAGTCAGCCGAGGTCTTGACCAGCCTCGGTTCGATTAAAATGGTGAGCTTCCGGTACGGTGGATGAGGGACCAAGGAAGCGGCCTATGAGTGAAGCGCTAGGTCACCTACGAAGGATCCTAGAGGGTGCTGACCATACGATCCTCGGGCTCTGGGTTGCCTAGGATACCCACACGTGCGTCGAGGAAGATATTGGAACAAGGAGTAAGAGTTGTTTTCTGAAACCGGGCATGGATCTGGTTGATTGACCTTGCTGGTCTTCAATGGATGAGTCTATGGCTCTTTATATGGATGTGTTGGTTGATCTTGCTGATCTTCAACGGAGGTTTCATCTTGATTTTTATAAGTGATCATATTGTTGACTATTATGGGCTAGGAACTATTGAAAAGGCCCCTGATGAGTGGACAGGTGGTGAGCGTTCTGGTTGCCAATGATGCCATAAATACTCTGATGAAGGAATGATGGGAAATTAAGAATCAACCGGATAATTTGGAAGATTATGATCAGTGAAACTATGGTTCATTAAAGGATTGTTTTAAAATTGGTTGAATTTGTGAAAAAGGCAATTTCATATTGGGTGTGTAAGTGGTGTGACTAGTTTTATTTTTGCATGAACATCCGGCTAGGGGGCCTGGGAACTCTTTTCCCTGGTACCCGAGACAAAAATCAAATTCTAAATTGGATCCCATCACTACAGTGGCTGGGCGGTTGGCTAACCCATGGGATCGGATGGGGTTAGGTTGGACTGATGGATCCATAAATCGAGACTCAATTTCTTTTATTACGATAGATGAAGTCAATCCCGGATAGTAATTGTTCTATGGATAGGAATCAACGGTTGTGCCTCTTGATGGGGAAAAAAGCATTGATCCCAATGATCCAAGTGCAAGTTTCTTCCTTGATCTGACAGAGTATCTTTATAGGTGCAGTCGGATCAGTTTGATCAGTAATGGTCTTAACTACGTTAGAGTAAGAGTTATCCTGGTGGAATCGCCCGTGCTTTCCGGGTAAAGGAAGTTTTTTTTGGGTTCGGTTTTGTAAAAACCGACGGATTAGTCTCTCGTCCGGATATCCGTGGGCGAGGCCCCGAGTGTGGAACTCTGCCCCGCGCAAGATGTGCTACTTCCGCTGCTAGTACCCCGAATCCGTTGCGCGGTGGGGACAGGGATCTCGCAGTTGGTATCAGAGCATTTGGCTAATAAAGATCAACTGAGAAGCCAATTATGTCAAAAATTTATCAAGAAGCACAAAAAGGTTGTAATTGTGTGATATAAT
Source organism: Cibotium barometz (assembly GCF_041138505.1). Classification (NCBI taxonomy): domain Eukaryota; kingdom Viridiplantae; phylum Streptophyta; class Polypodiopsida; order Cyatheales; family Cibotiaceae; genus Cibotium; species Cibotium barometz. Next base: position 7,109,946 of record NC_141055.1, read on the forward strand.
TCATACAGTTTGATACTCAAACTGAAAATTCGTAAATTAGTAATTGGGTCTTTAGATGGAAGTTCCACAATTATATAGAATCCCTGACTTGCTTGAGGCCTAGACATGATGGTATTTACCTTATAATTCCAAGGGCCGTGACTACCAGTATATACCGAGAGTATAACTGCAGCTCTTTACTAACAGTATATACAAGTAAATCTAAGACTTGAAATTATAAGCGTTAATGCTATCCAGATGATGATTTCGAATGTGGTTGATATGATTTTTACTTCTGTTTGAGAATTGATGAATTGATTTGGATTCTGATTGAAAAATGATGATTTCGGAAATTTAGTTGAAATATAATAACCTGAACGAAACCACAATGGGGATGAATGGGACAAGTCCCTGTGATGATATTCATAACTGGAATGATGATAATGAGTTCAGCAAATCACTATGAGATTAGTGGATTGTGCTGTCAGATTGCTACTGTTAACACTTGACCGCCGGTAGATCAAGTTAAGGGATGACAAATTGAGAACTTGCTTGACTGAAATTTCCGTGGAGGAATGTTCAGAAGGAAATTTTTCGGTCTAATGGACCATTATCATGTTAAAGATATAAATGATATGATCTGAATGAATTGTTATTTAATGATGAGTTTTATATAAGGATATTTATCCCAGTATTCTGTTGGGTTGACCAGAATATAAGCAACCCCAGAATAAAATTAGATCTTAAGAAAAAGAGTTGTTCTCTACCTTGCGAGATGAGGACATCTCGCACTTTTTTAAGTGGGGTAGAATGTAAGATTCCTCCCTAGCCTTTGAGGTATACAGGAGTAAGAATCTCCCTTTCTGATCTTATAATTATTCCCTCTCTAAAATAAAAGAAAGATTCTGTTTAAAAAAAGGAAGACCCTTTCCCTACAGGAGTCCCAACTGTTTTAAGGATTCAGAACAATGAGTTCAGAAGTGAAAATTGGTGTTTTGGATATCAAGGTTTTGGTCTTCATTCGAGTACGGCCTAAAAGAAGTTCTTTATCTCTTGGGAAGTATAAGAAATTATCCCCCAGACATTGTGAGCCTTATCCTGAGGGTCAAGATTTTTTTAAAATTTTAAATTAAGGTTCCTATGGACCAATAAGATTCATCCAAATGTGTGGAGGAGATAAATGGAAGAAATAAATAAAATCCCCCCAAAAATGAGTAAATACTCACATAAGATAAAGAGTTGACTAAGGACAAGGTTAATAGTTAAAAAAGAGAGATATTTAGAAGAAATGATGCATTTTTGACACCTCAGTATGGGGGAATTTCCCTCATAAATGAGGTGCCTATTTCACTTGTGTAGGAGAGTTTTAAACTCCCAAATAATGAGATATTTTTATCTCTCCTCTCTCTTGTCTCAACTAGATCCAAAAAGTGGACTAAACTAACCCAAAAATGGTCAAAAATTGACCAAACTGATCTAGAAAATTCTAGAATCAGTTGGCTTGGTTAGAGGCTCACTTTCACTCTTGTTTCAAACAAGAGTAGATCCCTCAAACCATCAAGCCAAAGGAAAGCCCTCAAATTCTCCTTGTAAGTTGGAGATTCTTCTCTTTTCTATTTCATTTTATGGTTTTTATGATTTTTGTCTTCTCTAAAATATATATGATGTTAAGCCTCATTGAAAAAAGGCATTCCCCTCTCTTAAATAAGTAGAAAATGTTTGCATTAGAATTATTTAAATACTCTTGGTGAACTTCCAATTAATTTTAGAGAATTAAAAATTGAAAAATGGTCAGCCATACAAATGAGGTTATGGCAAAATTTTATAAAATTATGTAAAAAATGTTTTACTTTTTTTTAATTCAAAAAGAGTAATTCCCATCGTATATGTATTCTTAAAGTGTTATTTTTCATCCTAGGTATAGAAAAGTGCATACTAAAAATATTTTATTAAGAAAGTGTTACTTTCTTTAGAATTAAATTCTATGCATAGAAGGAAGCATATTGAAATTGTTATTTTGATTATAAAAGTGTTATTTTCATCATAAATGATTTTTATGCATAAATGGATGCATAAAAGAAATTCTTTTATATTAAAAGAGTGATTTTCATCATAAATAATTTGTATGCATAAACATATGCAATAAAAGATATTTTTTTTATATTAACAGTGTGATTTTCATCATAAATGATTTTATGCATAAATGGATTCATAAAAGAAATTCTTTTATATTAAAAGAGTGATTTTCATCATAAATGATTTGTATGCATAAATACATGCATAAAAGTTTTTTTTTATTAAAAGTGTGATTTTCATCATAAATGATTTTATGCATAAGTGGATGCATAAAAGAAATTCTTTTATATTAAAAGAGTGATTTTCATCATAAATGATTTGTATGCATAAAAGATATTTTTATATTAAAAGTGTAATTTTCATCATAAATGGATTTTATGCATAAATTAGATGCATAAGAGAAATTCTTTTATTCTAAAAGTGTAATTCCTACTAAATTGGATTTATGCATGGAAAGATGCATAAAGAATTTAATTTAATCCAAAAAGTGTTATTCTCATCAATTTTGATTTTATGCATAGAAAGATGCAAAAAGAATTTTATTTTCAATTCAAAATAGTTATTTTCATCAATTTTGATTTTATGCATAAATAGATACATAAAGAATTTTATTTTTATTCCAAAAGGGTTATTCTTATCAATTTTGATTTTATGCATAAATAGATGCATAAAGAATTTTATTTTTATTCCAAAAGAGTTATTCTTATCAATTTTGATTTTATGCATCAATAGATGCATAAAGAATTTTATTTTTATTCTAAAAGAGTTATTTTCATCAATTTTGATTTTATGCATAAAAAGATGCATAAAGAATTTTATTTTTTTTCCAAAAGAGTTATTCTTATCAATTTTTATTTTATGCATAAATAGATGCATAAAGAATTTTATTTTTAATTCAAAAGAGTTATTTTCATCAATTTTGATTTTATGCATAAATAAATGCATAAAGAATTTTATTTTTATTCCAAAAGAGTTATTCTTATCAGATTCAAAGAAAGTAGGTGACTTAGCCTACGAGCTTCTTTTACCTCCTCATCTCAAAGTTCTTAATGTATTTCATGTAAGCCTTCTATAGAAATTTGTGCCAAATCCAAATCATGGAGAAACGGTAAAACTTCAGTGATAAGATACCCCGTTGGCTTCTAGTTACGCTAGTTCCTTCTTTTATATAAGTCGTAACTCTTACTTGTCGCTCGCAGTAATCTTACTTCCATCGATCCCTTTCTTTCTTAATCTCTTTCATGGCTTGGCAGCAAGACTTAGTTTCATCCATGACGATTTCTCACCTTCAAGACGCAAGTGAGTCTGTGGAGAAGGATTTCATAGAACTGTATGAGCGCTCACTTTTCCCTCACTAGGAAACTTCTGTAGCTCAGACCAAATGGCGGACCTGTCGAGACATCACTAGGGTAACACCGTGGGGTCGGCAGCACTTTCGTAACAATGTCCACTTGGCCATGGTTATTGAAGCTTTGGGTTTGGGTCCCCGATACTACTACGTGATGAGATCAAGGCATGGTGGATTTTCTGAGCGGGTCTTCTTACTAGCGTGCTTTCTTCCTCACCAGAAGATATGCCTTTATCCCGTTTTCGGCTTGCCTCTTAGAGGTTCTTTTGTTAGATCACCTCATACCACTGAGGTAGGTACTGCAATAACCAGCCAAATTATTCCCATAGATGAGTTACCTTATACGTGTGCAGCTTGTGAGTGCTGCTTTTGTGACCATATGATGGACGGGCTTATGGAAGTGTAAAAAGTTCTTCTATCTTGCTGTATATGTTCCAAGAGTGAATAAAGTTGAAATCTTTGTTCTTGTCTTGAGTCTTGCTCTCTTTGAGACTTTTCTTGGTGATTAATTTTAATTAAATTTTCTCTCAGTCTCATATTCGTGCATCTTGCGAAATTACCCCAGTTTGCGAGATGAGGACATCTCGCGTTTTTAAAGTGGGAGAGAATGTAAGATTCCTCCCCAGCAGCCTCTCAAAATGTCCAGCGTCTTCTCCGATAATCAAATCCCTCTTGAGAAATATAAAAGATCTTATTTCTAACTGTTTTAACCTAGAGAGAGAAAATATTCTAGAGAGAGAATATTCAAAATTTGAATATTTTTAGATAGAAAAATATCTCATCTTATTAAAATGAATTCCCCTGAAACAAAAATTCAAAAAGAATTGTCCAATGTGCAATTGGAATTATATGGAAATAGGTATAAAGGACCTTAGCCTAAGGGTCTAGATTTTCAGAAATTTTTGGATTATGGTCCAATTAAGGTTCCTATGGGCCAATAGGATGAATCCATGTGTGGGGAGGAGATAAATCCAATTTGTAAAAGAAGTTATCCAAAAATGAATAAATACTCACATAAGATGAAGAGTTGAATAAGGACAAGGCTAGTTAATAGTTAAAAAAGGGAGATATTTAGAGGTAAATACTCACATAAGATGAAGAGTTGAATAAGGACAAGGCTAATAGTTAAAAAGGGAATTAGATATTTAGAAGTAAATACTCACATAAGATGAAGAGTTGAATATGTACAAGGTTTATTAGTAAGAAACTATGAGTATTACTAAAAAAATGAGATATATTGGGTATAATGATTCCATTTTGACACATATGTAAGGAAGGGAAGTCCCTTAAAGGAGGTGCATACTTCACATGCTTGAATGAGTTTTAAACTAAAAAATAATGTGATATTTTTATCTCTCCTCTCTCTTGAACCAAACCAAATCAAAAAGGAACCAAACCGAATCAAAAAGTAACCAAACTAGGTCCAAATTCAACCAAATTGAATCTAGAAAATTCTAGAAATCAGTTAGCCTTGGTTAGAGCTTCCCTCTCCTATTAATAGAACATGAGTACTTTGAAAAGGAGGAGGAGAATTTTACTATTCTAGAACTATGCTGAAATAATACTAATATTTACTATTCTCTAAAATTCTCTCCAATTTGTAAGAAATTGGAGCTTCCCTCTTTCTTCAATCCCCATTGGTGGCTCCATCAACATACTAAACCAATTGATTGGTTGGGGGCCTCTACCATGAACAAAGAATCAAGCAATTTGTAAAGTAAGTGGTGAATTTTGATCTTTTCTATAATTTCTCAATGTTTCTCTCTTCTCAACCCCTCTCAAGCTTGAGAAGCTTAATTGGAATGGTTTTTGAATGCTATTGAAGTAATTAATGAATGATAGTAAAGAATTACATAAATTTTCATTTATGCTGAATTCTAATGGTTTTTATGTAATATCTCTCTCTCACTCAAGAACCGGTCATACTCATGACCTATTCTTAATCCAAATGAAGCTTTTCATAAAGCTGTTCTTTAATCTAAGATTAATCTATGCTTAAGACCAAATTAATGGCTTTCCCTATGCTTTTAGTTTATGTATTTCATGAATGTTGATGATTCAATCCATTATGGGTTAATGATCCAATTAGGGATCTTTCTAATCATTTCCTTAATGATAAGCTTTATCTTTTAAGATAATTGAGATTTATCAGTCATAGCAGCGAAGCTATGGTAAAATTTTTATAAAAATTACACATAAAATAATTTCATTCAAAGCATGAAAAGAAGACTTCCTACCATATTCTAGGAATTATCATCCTAGATTAATTAAAAGAATTTTATTCTAATCATGGAGATGTGGATGTATGCATGTAGATGTAGATGTATAGATGTGGATGTGAATGTGGAGGTGGATGTATGCATGTAGATGTAGATGTATAGATGTGAATGTGAATGTGGATGTGAATGTATGCATGGAGATGTGGATGTATGCATGTAGATGTAGATGTATAGATGTGGATGTGAATGTGGAGGTGGATGTATGCATGTAGATGTAGATGTATAGATGTGGATGTGAATGTGGAGGTGGATGTATGCATGTAGATGTAGATGTATAGATGTAGATGTGAATGTGGAGGTGGATGTATGCATGTAGATGTAGATGTATGGATGTGAATGTGAATATGGATGTGGATGTATGCATGGAGATGTGGATGTATGCATGTAGATGTAGATGTATAGATGTGGATGTGAATGTGGAGGTGGATGTATGCATGTAGATGTAGATGTATGGATGTGAATGTGAATGTGGATGTGGATGTATGCATGGAGATGTGGATGTATGCATGTAGATGTAGATGTATAGATGTGGATGTGAATGTGGAGGTGGATGTATGCATGTAGATGTAGATGTATAGATGTAGATGTGAATGTGGAGGTGGATGTATGCATGTAGATGTAGATGTATGGATGTTATAGTGAATGTGGATGTGGATGTATCCATGGAGATGTGGATGTATGCATGTAGATGTAGATGTATAGATGTGGATGTGAATGTGGAGGTGGATGTATGCATGTAGATGTAGATGTATGGATGTGAATGTGAATGTGAATGTGGATGTGGATGTATGCATGGAGATGTAGATGTATGCATGTAGATGTAGATGTATAGATGTGGATGTGAATGTGGAGGTGGATGTATGCATGTAGATGTAGATGTATAGATGTGGATGTGAATGTGGAGGTGGATGTATGCATGTAGATGTAGATGTATGGATGTGAATGTGAATGTGGATGTGGATGTATGCATGGAGATGTGGATGTATGCATGTAGATGTAGATGTATGGATGTGAATGTGAATGTGGATGTGGATATATGCATGGAGATGTGGATGTATACATGTAGATGTAGATGTATGGATGTGAATGTGGATGTGGATGTGGATATATGCATGGAGATGTGGATGTATGCATGTAGATGTAGATGTATGGATGTGAATGTGAATGTGGATGTGGATGTATGCATGGAGATGTGGACGTATGCATGTAGATGTGGATGTATGGATGTGAATGTGGATGTGGATGTGTATATATGGATGTATGCATGTAGATGTGGATGTATGAATGTGGATGTGGATGTATGGATGTGAATGTGGATGTGGATGAGAATGTATGGATGTGAATGTGGATGTGTATGTATGGATGTATGCATGTAGATGTGGATGCATGAATGTGGATGTATGGATGTGAATGTGGATGTGTATGTATGGATGTATGCATGTAGATGTGGATGTATGCATATAGATGTGGATGTATGGATGTGAATGTGCATGTAGATGTGGATTTTTGGATGAGGATGCATGAATGAGCATGTAGATGTGGATGTATGAATATGGATGTGGATGTATGCATGTAGATGTGCATGTATGCATATAAATGTGGATGTATGGATGTGAAAGTACATGTAGATTGGGTTAATGTGGAAAAATGATAGTTAATATAGAAACTGTATTTGTAAACTGTTTGTAAATGCTGTTTGTAAATGGCTATTTTATGTCAAGAATGCTGGGGAAGCATTTCAAATGACCGTCTTGTGATTAAGGTCGTGGAGACCTAGCTCATAAAGTTGCAAACTGCTGACGGAGAGTCAATGGAGGACGTCTCGCGTAGCAAAGTTGGCCGAGGTCTTACCAACCTCGGTTCGATTAAAATGGTGAGCTTCCGGTACGGTGGATGAGGGACCAAGGAAGCGGCCTATGAGTGAAGCACTAGGTCACCTGCGAAGGATCCTAGAGGGTGCTGACCCTACGGTGCTCGGGCTCTGGGTCGCCTAGGATACCCACACGTGCGTCGATGAAGATATTGGAACAAGGAGTAAGAGTTGTTTTCTGAAACTGGGCATGGATCTGGTTGATTGACCTTGCTGGTCTTCAATGGATGAGTCCATGGCTCTTTATATGGATCTGTTGGTTGATCTTGCTGATCTTCAACGGACGTTCCATCTTGATTTTTTTAAGTGATTATATTGCCGAGTATTATGGGCTAGGAACTATTGAAAAGGCCCCTGTGAGTGGACAGGTGGTAAGCGTTCTGGTTGCCAATGATGCCATAGATACTCTGATGAAGGAATGATGGGAAATTAAGAATCAACCGGATAATTTGGAAGATTGTGATCAGTAATACTATGGTTCATTAAAGGATTGTTTTAAAATTGGTTGAATCTATGAAAAAGGCAATTTCATATTGGGTGTGTAAGTGGTGTGACTAGTTTTATTTTTGCATGAACATCTGGCTAGGGGGCCTGGGAACTCTTTTCCCTGGTACCCGGGACAAAAATCAAATTCTAAATTGGATCCCATCACTACAGTGGCTGGGCGGTTGGCTAACCCATGGGATCGGATGGGGTTAGGCTGGACTGATGGATTCGTAAATCGAGACTCAATTTTTGTTATTACGATAGATGAAGTAAATTCCGGATAGTAATTGTTCTATGGATAGGAATCAACGGCTGTGCCTCTTGATGGGGAAAAAAGCGTTGATCCCAATTATCCAAGTGCAAATTTCTTCCTTGATCTGATAGAGTATCTTTATAGGTGCAGTCGAATCAGTTTGATCAGTAATGGTCTTGACTACATTAGAGTAAAGAGTTATCCTGGTGGAATCGCCCGTGCTTTTCGGGTAAAGGAAGTTTTTTCCGGGTTCGGTTTTGTAAAAACCAACGGATTAGTCTCTCGTCCGGATATCCGTGTGGCGAGGCCCCGAGTGTGGGACTCTACCCCGCGCAAGATGTGCTACTTCCGCTGCTAGTACCCCGAATCCGTTGCGTGGTGGGGACAGGGATCTCACAGTTGGTATCAGAGCATTTGGCTAATAAAGATCAACTGAGAAGCCAATTATGTTAAAAATTTATCAAGAAGCACAAAAAGGTTGTAATTGTGTGATATAATTCATACAATTTGATACTCAAACTGAAAAATTCGTAAATTAGTAATTGGGTCTTCAGATGGAAGTACCGCAATTATATAGAATCCCTGACTTGCTTGAGGCCTAGACATGATGGTATTTACCTTATAATTCCAAGGGCCGTGACTACCAGTATATACCGAGAGTATAACTGCAGCTCTTTACTGACAGTATATACGAGTAAATCTAAGACTTGAAATTATAAGCGTTAATGCTATCCAGATGATGATTTCGAATGTGGTTGATATGATTTTTAATTCTGTTTGAGAATTGATGAATTGATTTGGATTCTGATTGGAAAATGATGATTTCTGAAATTTAGTTGAAATATAATAACCTGAACGAAACCACAATGAGGATGAATGGGACGAGTCCCTGTGATGATATTCATAACTGGAATGATGATAATGAATTCAGCAAATCACTATGAGATTAGTGGATTGTGCAGTCAGATTGCTACTATTAACACTTGACTGCCGGTAGATCAAGTTAAGGGATGACAAATTGAGAACTTGCTTGACTGAAATTTCCGTGGAGGAATGTTCAGAAGGAAATTTTTCGGTCTAATGGACCATTATCATGTTAAAGATATAAATGATATGATCTGAATGAATTGTTATTTAATGATGAGTTCTATATAAGGAATATTTATCCCATTATTCTGTTGGGTTGACCAGAATATAAGGAACCCCAGAATAAAATTAGATCTTAAGAAAAAGAGTTGTTCTCTACCTTGCAAGATGAGGACATCTCGCACTTTCTTAAGTGGGGTAGAATGTAAGATTCCTCCCCAGCCTTTGAGGTATACAGGAGTAAGAATCTCCCTTTCTGATCTTATAATTATTCCCTCTCTAAAATAAAAGAAAGATTCTGTTTAAAAAAAGGAAGACCCTTTCCCTACAGGAGTCCCAACTGTTTTAAGGATTCAGAACAATGAGTTCAGAAGTGAAAATCGGTGTTTTGGATATCCCAATGATCCAAGTGCAAGTTTCTTCCTTGATCTGAGAGAGTATCTTTATAGGTGCAGTCGGATCAGTTTGATCAGTAATGGTCTTGACTACGTTAGAGTAAAGAGTTATCCTGGTGGAATCGCCCGTGCTTTCCGGGTAAAGGAAGTTTTTTCCGGGTTCGGTTTTGGAAAAACTGACGGATTAGTCTCTCGTCGGGATATCCGTGGGCGAGGCCCCGAGTGTGGGACTTTGCCCCGCGCAAGATGTGCTACTTCCGCTGCTAGTACCCCGAATCCGTTGCGCGGTGGGGACAGAGATCTCACAGTTAGTAGCTTTAGAACCATGATGTCTTCTTGTAATTGGTGTTCTAATGTCATTGTTGTTGTATCTCCATCTTCCCAAATGTTGGATTCTTTCCCCTCTCCTTCTTTCCAAAGTAATTATCTTTGTCATTAGAGCTACACCTACGTTGCTGGATGTTGGCATTTCTAGGAGTGAGCTTTTGGAACCGTTCTTCGATCTCCAATCCCGCGAAGAAGGTGGTGCACTTCTTGGCCATCCTCGACTTCTCCCTTTGTTGTAAGGGTTTATTGCCCCACCACCAAATGACTAGCCTTCACTGTAGAAACTCCTGCAAAGGCCTAGACGGCCACCGTAGGTACTGCCTTCCCTTTTAGGGTAGTGGCAACCTTGGCTTGCGTACCTAGAATCAAAAGGAGGAACTAGGGGCTATTGGATTTTGGGAGTGTGTTGTACCTCATGGGGTGTCGATGTACAGATGAATGGTACTTAAGTTTTGGCTATGGGGGTTGGGTTTTTTAGGGTTAGCAGTTGGCCCTTAGGCATATATATGGTATTCTTTATGGCTATAAGTGGTGGGTGAGAGATAATGTAGAAGGACGTTACAGGTAAAGGGTTGTGGCTTGGAGAGAGAAGGGTTACATGCAAACAGATAGATACATAAAGACTAATTGGATCTTGCAGTTATTTAAAAAGAGTTACTGTGTAGCATTGGCATGCAGCATTTAAAAATCTTGATGGGACTGCATCATATTGCTCGAAATTTGAGGCAAATCTTTCATGATTATTTGAAGAGGAGAAATATCATGATTGTGATGGATGCCCAGGTAGTGGATTGGTGGTGCTGTTGCCTCAATGAAGGGATTCAGGGGCATCAGCACATGGTAGGGTCACACGTGATTCTGCTGTGTTATCCAAGAGAGAACGGGCTTCTACCCACTTGGTGTTGTAATATGTGGCCACCAAGATATACTTATGTGACTGGTAAATGGGCCAACAAAGTCGAGGCCCTATTTCTAGAATAGTTATAAGCTTAGGATTGGGTTGTGCGGCATCTTGTCTCTATTTGTTGGTTGGTCAAGACGTTGGCATATAGCACACTACTTGGCCCATCTGTAGGCATCACCAAGTACTGTTACCCACCACAATTTTTCTTGGAGGATTTTCCTTCCGATGACTTATCCGGCAAAGTGTCCTCCACTAATTCCTTGGTGAGATTCTATGAGGACATCTTCCTACTCATGTGGTGGGATACACCTCCGGAGGATTTGGTCAATCCCTTTCTTGTATAGCTGGCTGGCTATGACTTGGAAGTGCCAGTTTGCGGATCACAATCCACTTCCATTGATCTCTCAAAAGATTATCCTCATGATCCATCCTGTGACAACAAATGTTATGATTTCATCATACCATGTCTGGGGGGATAGGAATGACTGTGTTAGTTGGTGAATAGCTTAGCATCCGGTAGGTCATCCGCTACTCCTATGGCTTCTTCAAACTCCAGTCAAGATAGATAATTAGCCATTGTATGACTGGCACTTGGCATGTGCACTATTTTGAACTCGAATTCTTGGAGTATTAACTTCGATCTAGCTAGTTTTCTTGCTAAACTCTGCTTATCCACCAAATACAACAAAGGGGAGTGATCCACATGAAAGGTAAACTTATTAACAACAAGTAAGTAGTGCTGAAACTTGGTGATTGTTGAGATCATGCCAAGGGCTTCCCTGTGCGTGGTTGAGTAGTTCCGCTTAGCATCAGAGAGCCTTCGTGTAGTAGACAGGTTGGAACCATTTCTTCTCGGCCTCTTCCATCATCAAAACACTACCAATTGCCACATTAGAGGAATCCACAAAGACATGAAAGGGTAGTTCCCAGTTTGGAGCTTGGACAACATGTGCTTCTTGACAGCATGATCTTGAGATGCCAGAATGCGATGTTGCATTCCATTTTCCAATTGAATTTTTCTTGCCTCAACTGCTTGGTCAAAGTTGTTTTGATCTATGCCACCTGTTGGTTTAGGGAACTACTACATGGGTGAGGTATCTCAGCATTCGGCTGTGCCATATGACCTGCCCCAATGACCTGCCCCAAAAATCTTCTCAGTTCTTTCTCATTGGCTGAAATTGGGGCTTTCTAGATTACCTTGACCTTGTCCGGGTCAATTTCTATTCCTTCTTTGGAGATGATGTGGCCTAATAGCATTGCACTTTTTGGACAACAAAGGCACATTTGGTTGGATTCAGGCTTAATCGGGAGAGTCTACATTTGGCCAAGCATAGTTGTAGGCGCATCAAATGCTGAGATGATTTTCCAAAAACACCAAAGCCATCAATGAATAATTGCATGAAGGTGGTCAAAAAATTGGCAAAAATTTCTTGCACCATGCGCTGAAATGTAGCGGGAGCATTCTTGAGGCCAAAGGTCATGACGTTTGATGATACTGCAAAGTCTCCCCACTCTATGATAAAAGCTTTTTTTTATCGATTATCCAAGGCCATTTGAACTTGATTATATCCATTAAACCCATCAAGGAATCCATGAACGGTAAGGGAAAATGATCTAAGATGGTTGCGGCATTCAGCTTTCACTAGTAATCTACACAGACCTTCAACTTTTGGTTTTTCTTGAGCAAAATTACAATTGGGGACAACCATGTCACCCAATCCATTGGATATATGAATCTATCTTGTAGCCGCTTCTCTATTTCTTCCTTCATCCTCTTGGCATAGTTTGGGTTCATCCAATATCTTTGTTGCCAAATAGGGATGTCATATTCCTTTAGATTGATCCGGTGTTGGTAGAAGCTAGGATCAATCCCTTTCATCTCGATGTAGCTCCATGCAAACACAACTTTGAAGGAAGTGAGCAACACCCGGACTTCTTCTTGGAGCTCAATGTTTAGCTTGGCACTCACCCAGACCATCTTGCGTTCATCATCAATTTCGAGGCTCATTTCCATCAATTCATCCTCTTTGACCCTCTTGGAGTATGTGAGATCTTTTTCAAAAGCCTTTTTTGTTGCAATGAGTTGTTGCCTTCCTCGGCCAGAGCCTCATAAAAATATTTTGCTTTATCCAAACTATATCCTTCGGTTTCGCGGAGCGAATTGATTGGGAACCTTATCCTTGTGCAGACTACTTGGTCGATATATGTCCATTATCTAGACTACATCAACCTCAAACACATTGATCAAATTAGCATTTTGTTGCAGATACTGCTCCTCCTCGTGGAGGTCTAGCCCTTCGAGCATGTTGACTCCTTTACCTATTCTTGGCCAGGATGGTTTCTCCACCTTCTGCCTACTAGTGGTGGGGACAGAGATCTTTATTTTCTTCTTTCCACACCGGATAGTGATCATATCCACGTCCCAATCTTACTTGATCCGTGCAAGCCAAGGTCTACCAAGCAACATTGGACAACTGCTATCCAGAAACTATATCTCCAAATACCTCAAGTGTGAGTTCACAGATTAATCTGAGTGGTTGCACTCGCCACCCGCTGACCCACCATTTTGACAGTGAATGGTGCAGGCTCCCATCTACTCAACTTGAGCATGTGGCATGTTGCATCCGATAGGATATTGACTCCGAAACCACAATCTAGCAGAACTTCTGCTATATCCACTTTGGCCAACTTGACCTCGATCATTGGGATGGCTTCATCATCATAAATGGGCTTCTTAATATTTAGGGCTTCCAATGGATGCAAGGGTGGCACTTCCTCTCCCAGAGGTTTCAAGTGACCAATCAGCTGCTCCCTGAAACTTGGCACCAATGTGAGTAATTATTCCACCAACATGTGTGTTGGCTACTGCTTCAGATCTTCCCATAGATCGTACAATTGGTGTTTTGCTTCTATGAGCCTTCTTGGGTAATCCACCCGCTTTTCTGTGAGCCTTCTTGGGTAATGCACCCGCTTTTCTGTTCTTTCGGCCATGGTGTCTCCACACCTTGCATCAGGTCGTTCTTTGATAGGTGAGGGCACTTTTCCTTCTTCTTTCGGGCTTATCTCTGAGAAATTCAATTGTGATTCTGGTCAACAAATTGGGTTTTGACTTTATGGGTGCCTTTCCACAAAACATCTCCCTAGCATGCTGTTCTTCCACCCAAGCGGATACTTCCATCCGGACTTTGTGTGTTACTCCTAGGTGACCCCTTTCTGCTTCCCCTTCTTATCTAAGGTCGTATCTTGTGTTGCCTCTGGAGTCTTGGGTTGCATGGATCTGGTGGTCACCACCATGGATGATGACTCGGCCGCTTGTGTGGTCGGTTGGGGTACTGATTACTCATCCAAATCTTGGATTTCCACCACGTTTACTATGGGTTGACTAGATACGGAAGCCTGGGCTCCCTATATTTCTTCTTTATGCTTTCTCCATATTTCACACTCCGTCTTCTAGTGGCCTTGGCCATGGCAATAAAAGTATGTGAAGCTAGGCCTTAGGGAAATGGCCACGTCCCCCAGAGGAAAGTTTTTGCATGGGTAGAATTGGGGTATGTAGTATTGATCTAGCAGAACCATTAGCTGTAGAATTGGGGTCTATAGTATTGATCTAGCCGAACCATTAGCTGGGTGTTTTGGACTACGGCCATCACCATTAGGGGGCATTTGAACATAAAAAGGGCCCTGTAAGGATCCCTTATTTTAAGGAATTAAGACTAATTTTATTGAGTCCTAAGGAGACAAACCTCATAATGATGCCTACTTTTGGCCCTAAAAGTAGGGGATCTCTCTAGTTTTCCCTCTCTAGGATTTTCACTCTAGGATTCTCTTTCTAGCCACTAAAACTCTCGAAACATCATCAATCTCGTCCATATAGGGGCCCCAAAAATATTTTTTATTACAATTCAAAATAACTTTCAATCACATTTAATGCACTTTCATTGCGTTTTTGAAGTTCCCTCTAAATTTCATATCAACAGTCATTAAAAGACAATCTCGTTTAATACACTTTCATTGCGTTTTTGAAGTTCCCACAAATTCTAAATCAAGTCATTAAAAGACGAGGAAAACTTACGTTTTTTTATTTAAAAGTTTAATTTAAATTTAAATTTTTGGATATGCTAGCAATTTAAAATTTATATTTTATAGCAAAACCACCTAAAAACCATTTTCTTCATTGATTACTATCACATCTCCTCTCTGTCCGACTCAACAACTAAAAGATTCTCTCTCTCTCTCTCTCTCTCTCTCTCTCTCTCTCTCTCTCTCTCCCTCCCAAGCCCTTCTCTCATTGCAATAGGTCTCTCTTTCAAGCTTCTCGTTGGGATCCAAGATATCTACCATCTTCCATTGTGTCTACTATGGCACTCACAAGAATAACAAACACCTCAAATTCATCACACGAGTGAGGAAGGTAGACTTGCATATTCGCATCTTGAATGGATATGCACCTATCAGAAAAGAACGTCTAAATGCACAGGAGAACCAAGAAAGAAGACAACATGTTCATTGTAATGTGGATCTTTGGGTTGATGGGTATTTATATCCTAATGATCCTTCTTCAAATTTATCTCCACCTTTCATTCACAGACCTATCCTCATTCATTCATTTTCTTGGAGAGGGTGAGAATGGGCTCCTTGGATATTTCAAATGCTTAAGTATATGTGATGCATGGAAGGTTCAATTTCTAAACTTACAAATTCATAGCTTGCAAGTCACTTTGAGTAGTGTGCAACAACCTCTCGAAATTGCACAGAATAATATTTTATAGCTACAAAGAGAGGCAAAGAGAAAGAGGACCACATCCTCAAGTTACAGGATACAATCTCACATATGAAGAGCACACCCATGGGAGCCAAAGAGCGAAAGAGGACAATGAATAACATTCAGACACTTGCAATTGGTCGTGGTGCTCTCAAGCGAAGAATTCATACAGCAAGGTTTGTTTGATTTTTGGTTATAAGTTATTCTTATTAGAGTGTATGTTTGATTTTTTTCATTAACCGTTAATTCATTATATAATATTGCTGCTATAAGTAATCTTTATTAGCTCATTACAGGACCTTTCTTAAAGATGCGTGTGGTGATAATGATTCTCAAGATATTGGAGATATGTTACGTAGCTACATGAGAAAAGATGACATTCTTTCCATAGTTTGAGATCCATGCTACAAGAAGGTACGACAGATACTTGCAAATGAGATAATGAAGATATAACTAACATTTTAGGCATTGAGGAAGTTTAGAATGCATGCGATGAAGTGGGCATAAGCACAAAAGGATACCATGCTCTCCATCAATTACTGCAAGATACACTTCGCAAACAAGGCATCACATGAAATAGCTTGCAAGTCACTTTGAGTAGTGTGCAACAACCTCTCGAAATTGCACAGAATAATATTTTATAGCTACAGAGAGAGGCAAAGAGAAAGAGGACCACATCCTCAAGTTACAGGATACAATCTCACATATGAAGAGCACACCCACCATGGGAGCCAAAGAGCGAAAGAGGACAATGAATAACATTCAGACACTTGCAATTGGTCGTGGTGCTCTCAAGCGAAGAATTCCTACAGCAAGGTTTGTTTGATTTTTGGTTATAAGTTATTCTTATTAGAGTGTATGTTTGATTTTTTTCATTAACCGTTAATTCATTATATAATATTGCTGCTATAAGTAATCTTTATTAGCTCATTACAGGACCTTTCTTAAAGATGCGTGTGGTGATAATGATTCTCAAGATATTGGAGATATGTTACGTAGCTACATGAGAAAAGATGACATTCTTTCCATAGTTTGAGATCCATGCTACAAGAAGGAACGACAGATACTTGCAAATGAGATAATGAAGATATAACTAACATTTTAGGCATTGAGGAAGTTTAGAATGCATGCGATGAAGTGGGCATAAGCACAAAAGGATACCATGCTCTCCATCAATTACTGCAAGATACACTTCGCAAACAAGGCATCACATGAAATATTTTTCCTCCCCTAAGAAGATTAAGATTAGCAAAGAGGACATGCATTGAAGATGTGCAACGTAAGATTGGAGAGTACCACTGCGTCAATGATGTGCATTAGAGCTTGGGGAAAAAAGCAACGCAACAATGGTAATATTGTGGTACCTTTTTACAACAAGTTCAACAATATATTTGTTGATCTACAATGTCTTCAAAAAGTTGTGATCTTATTCTATGGATTACCTATAATTGTAAGTAACTTTTATCTCTTGCAAAGTAGTTGAAAAAGTCTATGAAAAATCAAAGCTTATTTAATTCTATTTGTCATGCAAGGTGACAAAGTTAGCTTTGTGTTGAAAATGGATGAGTGTCAGATTGTGAAAGGAAAGAGGATAGAGCGAATGAGTATCACACTCATGAATGAGGCTATGGCATTTGCAAAAAGTTCAAAGTTATCGTCTTTTCTTAGTGAAGACACATTTGAGGGGAATACTGAGATCAACCAAACCCCTGATATGAATGAGGCTATGGCATATGCAAAAAGTTCAGAGTTATCGTCTTTTCTTAGTGAAAACACATTTGAGGGGAATACTGAGATCAACCAAACTCCTAATAGGAAGAGGATTTGCAAGCTAGACCTTCCCTCATATAGTGTCCAATCTAAGAAAGAGATATGGTGGCTTGGGGCATTTGAAGTACCAAAAGAGACACATGAAGTTCTCGCTTGGATGTTTGATAGGATACCCTGGATTACCACTCTCATCAAAGCACAGATTCAGGGAGAAAAACTTGAGGTAGAGGGCAAGGGCACTTATACAGTAGATTGGCATTCGGGGGGTGACCTGAAGATAATAAAGTGCTTGCTTGGGTGTTCAGAAGGTGCCAACACCCCAAATCCTTGTTTGTGGTGTATGAGAATAACAAAAGTCGGGAAAGAAGAGGATGCTTGAGAATCAAGATATTGAGCACAACCCCATCGACAATGCTGGCAAATGGATTGGAGGTGTCTTGTTTGCCAACATGCTAGCTGTGCCAAACACGCATTTGAGAGACCCAGAATGGAATCCTATAATTCCATTTGACTTGAAGAATGTCCACTTCTATACACTCCATTCATTCATGCATTTGTTTGACCATTTGCTCAAGTGTCACATAGATTATGCATTTACCATGCAAGGCAAAGAACGACAAGAAGAAGCTCTTCATAAAGTAGAGCAACTACTTAACTCAATCAGGTGCCATGGTGGCAATGTGCAGATTATTGTTAACAAAAAGACCTCTGGCATGAATCATGAGGTTGCACAACAAGTGTCCATGAGTGGAAATAAAGCAAGACATTTTTTGGAGAAGCCAAAAAATGCCAAGGACTCAACCAAGCCTTGGAACTTGTGGAAGGATTTATGCAAATGTACAACATTTGACTGCACCAATTCAAGCCTTGTAATTCTACGTGAGAAGGTTTGGTCAGACTTCAATAAGATGGTGAAACTTTTGACCAAAAGCACGACAACCACAAAGGAGCAACAAAAATTTCAAGATGAGCTTTCTAATTTTACGAAATCCATGGTTGATACATGGGGTTAAACCAACATTACGCACTACATGGTAAACACATTTGCTCCAGATATTAAGAAACAAGAATTATTAACTACTAACTCTCTTAATTTTTTTGCAGCACATTCTTTATGCTCATGGTGCATACTTATGAATGAATATGGTTATGTGGACATGTGGAGCACACAAGGAATGGAAAAATCTCACTATTAAGCTAGAGGAGTATATTTTAAAAACACCTAGCATGGACGAGGGAAGACTCGTACAAATTACCTTAAGGAGATGTTTAAGTGGTTTTACAGATATACTTTTGGGCAAAAATTATCCATGGAAAGGGCACGTATGAGTAATCTAGCAAGGGCAGCACAAAATAATGCCAAACAGAGAAGATCACCAAAGTGGAAAGTTGGCACAGGACCAACACATCATGCAACATGGAGATCTTCACAAAGACGCATAGGAAGAATTTGGAAGTAGAAATAGCACTTTGATATTGAAAGTATTTGGAATAAAGTTGTAAACATTTTTGACTTAGGAAGTAAATATTTAGAAGAAAGTTGTAAGCTTTTTGACTTGAAAATAAAAAAAAAATACACTATTCCATTATATTGAAGATTTACAGTGAAAATATTTACAACAAAAAGAGCTAATTGCTCTTGAGTCTCTTCTCTTCTTGCTTCCTCTATTCAGTAGGCATTTTCCCTCTATAACGCAAAAACCTCTTACGACTATAGCCCTTGAGTGACTTTACATCCTCCACTCGTGCACCTAGGACATAGCTTGAATAACAAAGAAAATAACCTGCTCGAGAAGGCCAAAAACCAGGGCCGTATCCAAAGATATGGATGGCAGCACACTTCTCTATAAACATGACTTTATGTATATTATAAGGTATAAATGTATACCTTGTATACCTAGATAGGCTTTCAGTGTAAGGAGTGGAATCTCTACATCCCTGGAGTACTTGCTATGAGATAATATAAATATATTTTTGTCAATAGAAGAGACGTAGTGTGCAAGAGCGGCATCTTGCCCAACTCTTGCACGACCAACACCACCTCGTCCAAGAAATCCATCAGTGTCGTCAAGCTCTATCTGCATTGACAAAGAGCTAGGAGGGAACAAACTAAAGTAAGAAATAATTCAAACAAATTGAAACAATAAGAATTAAACCAGACAAACTAAAGAAATAATTAATTCAGGTAACAAAAGTAATAATTTACCTTCTGGTTCTCATCCTTCTCCAACTTCGCTGCATCCCAAAGGTTGATGGAGCCCTCTTCATTTTCTCGGTCAAGCTCGAGAACAAGTTCCTTACCAAACTCATAAATGCCCATATCCTGCTGAAGGGCTTGAAATTCTTCCTCTGAAGAAAGAGAAGCTTCATTCTTCCTTGGCTTTTTAAAAGCACAAGGACATTGCTTTTGGGGCCTCTAAGAAGTTTTTTGGGGCCTCTAAGAAGTTTTTTGTCACTTTTGTGTCCAATGCGAGAAATTCATCCTTATGCTCATTCTCTACATCGAGAACACCGGACGCAGCTTCACAACCGTCTGCTATTATAGTAAGACAATAATCCTCCCTAAAATTGTAGAGTTTTTGAATGTGGGAGAGGAGGAGGTAATACTTCCCATTAATTAGGAAGGACGGTAGCCCAGGCATGACAAAATTGGACGTTAATCACTCCCCATGGATGGATGACGTTCCTTCATCAATGATGGTGGAAGCCTTAAACTCTGCCACATAAAAATTTGTGCTGAGAAGTTCCTCCTCCTTCTCAGACACAAGGTCCAGGACCTCTTCTTGTGTAGACTGAACACTTGAAATAAAGGACTCTTCTAATTTATCAGTCCTTCCTTTGAGCTCCTCTTTTGTGTAATCCTCCTTATCATCATATGAAGAAAGAGATAGGCAACAAACCAAAAATGATATTCTAGCAACTTGCATCTCTTGCCATGCACTGGGCACATGTCAACACAAATCTTGATACGTTGATCATCTGAGTAAGTGTCCCACCTCTTAGACATGCTTGAATTCTGAGACAAGGTGAATGTGAGGCTTGACATGTGGACATATGTAATGGACCCATAAGAGATGGTCCCTCTGCCGACCAACCTGCAATAGTCTGTCCACTCTCCCTCTAGGGATGTCCTTGATAATCTCCTCCAGACTGAAAGGAACGTTGAACATAGGCTCTACATGGCAAAGGGATTCCTCCTACCCAGCCCTCCTCAGTAGATCAAAGAGATGCTCTGTGGTGCTAGGCTCGTCCTTAATCTCCTCCGGCAATAAATCATCCACATCATCTGCAGTATTGTACAAGTGAGAACCCTTAACCTCCATCGCTTCTCTGATTCGGGGAAGATGAGGAGTAGTCAGAAGAAATGAACACAAATTGGAGCCTTTCTTAAGTAACTGGAGAAGCGACAACTGTTAGTAATAGTAGTCAGAAGAAATGAACACGAATTGGAGCCTTTCTTATCGGATTCTTCACTAGCTATGGAATCATCGAAATCATCCTCCTTGTCTAAAGATCCGGATGAGGACTTCTTGAACTTCCTTTTTCTCTTGATCTTGTCCTTGCTTGTGGACATTAGCTAGGGTTAGATGTGTGTGGACACAACTCATAGTGTGTCTTATGTATTATGGATTATGGCTTTATGCATTGTGTGAGAAGGGAGATGGCTTCCCTCTATGGTTAGGGTTTGTAATATACATTAGGGTTTGCTCCTGTGTGTGTGTCTCCTCTCCCTCTACCTATTTTTTCAACATGGTATCAGAGCCTGGTGCTCTCTATTAGGGTTTATGAGTGAGTGAGAGAAGAGGGAGAAGAAGCTGTGAAGCTTGCCATTGATACTGTGAAGCTTTGGAGCACACCAATTTCTATCAGATCTGAGAGCTTAGCCTAGCAGGTAAGGTATTCTAAACATCCTTGAGTGAATTGCAGGTGATTCAGGCACAAACAAAGCAAATTAGGGTTGCCTAAAGCAAAGAAAAATTTTGGTTTTTTGGAAGCTTTCCATTGGAGCTTGGAAGCGGTGATGTATGGTGAAATAGATGTAAATCTGGCAAAGACACATGTATGTGAAAAGGAGGAATGTATTGGCAACTCAAGTACAAGCCCTACACTGATTTTGGAGCAATTTTGATGCATTTGAATGAGTGAAATTTATTGGTTTTTGAGCTCTCACAAAACAGAGAAAAAGAGGTTCATTTTTGATGAAATTGGAGCAAGTTTTTGGCAAAAACCAGAGCATTGATGGATTGTAAACTTGCCTAGGTGTGTTAGGCATCTAATTACATCATCAATTAGCAACATAATCACTCCTAAATCCCTCTACAGTAGGCGGTGCAGTCCATACAGAGAAACAGAGTAGAATTTTCATCTTTTTGATGCGAGGAGGTCGAATATCACTTGTGTGCTTGATTAATTCCACAATTGACTTAGCAATTGGTTGATACATATACTTGAGAAGCACGCTATATGATTCGATTGAGAAATTATCATCTATGGAGCTGGAAATGAGCTGATTAAACAGGCTGTCTATTGGTTGCAGAGAAACAGAGTGTGATTAATCGATCAATTACTCACTGGTCTTAAACAATTGGTCTAATTCCTTTTACATGGAGTTAGTGGACATCATTGCTAAGCTAATGAATGTCTGGTTGCTAAATTTGGACAAGGATTGAAGAAATTAGAGCAAATTTACTACTGGTTTTTCTGGTTTTTCTCAGAACAGAGAAGGGGGTTTGACAAAATTGGTATGTACACACCTCGGATGGTGTTGATATTCAACAATGAGGTTGTTTAAGTGTCAATGCAAGTTATGAACACTTGATTGAACCACTACATTGTAATTTGGAGCCTTGGAAAGCACATCAAAGCAGGGTATCTTGGACTGCGTGAGCTAGTTCATTTTGGATGCATATAGGTTGATTTTCTACATCAAAATTGAAGTTTGTTGACTACTTTGGAGTATCTGGAATACCCATTGGAGTGTGGTTGAGCTGAGGAAGGCTCATTTACAGATTTGGACATGTGCGGAAGGTGTATTTGCATTGAGCAATATGTCGGATATCCAGTACAAATTATTGGTGAAAAGCTCGATAGGAAGAACTTCTTGGCATGGAAGTACAGGATCAAAAGTTTTCTGAAGGGAAAAGGTTTTTGGAATCTCATTTTTACAGGTGCTGAGCTAGAGTCGGAACTACCTCGACAACCTACATAGCAACAGGTTATCGCTCATAAGAAATGGTCAGAAAGAGCATACAAAGTGTTGCATTATCTGTCTATATGTATTTCGGATGCTATTCTCATACACATACATGATGCTGAGAATCCCAAGGATGCATGGGATACATTGATAAAGCTGTTTGATACAGACACAAGTGCGCAAGTCTCAATTTTGCGACAACAACAGATTCATAATGTGAAACAGAATAGAAGGAGCATCCATGATTATGTACAAGAAATAAAGAAGTATGCAGATGCATTGGCAACAATCAATACCCCCATGCCTGATGATGATTTGGTAGACATTACCTTGCGTGGTCTTGGCAAGGAATATAAATCTTTTGATACATCCATCTCGGTTCGGAGTACAGGTTTACTAGACTTTGATGAGCGTTGGTTTCACTCTTGCTTGTTGAGGAAATCAAACTCAGTGATTCCTATCAGGATACATCTACTAGCCATGATGATAATGGCAGAAATCAGGCTTTCTATTCCCAAAGAGGATTTAGAGGCAGGGGGAGATTCGCATCACGTGGCCGTGGTAATGGTCGTGGATGGCAGGACAGGTCACCACAATAGAATTTTCAGTCTTCATATGGTGCTAGAGGTGGTCGTGGATATACACCTCAGAGAGGCAGAGGTAATCCTCGTGGTAGAGGATGTTGGCAAGGCACAAACATCTATGCACGATGTGGAATGCCATTACTGTGGGAAATTTGGTCATATGGCATGTGATTGTTTCGGCAAACAAAATGATTTGAGAGGGGGCAGAGCACAACATGGTGGACATCATGCACAGCACAAAATTATGCATCAAGCAGTAATGATGGCAGCGCAAATCACTTGTTTGCCATGAAACATGTTGTGGGATCTATGATGACAAATGCTGAAAATGATGACACTTGGTATATGGACTCTGGAGCATCAAACCATATGACTTGTCATGGTGAATGGTTTGAGCATATGAAGTCTATGGATGTGAAAGGCTATGTGGAGACAGGAGATGATACCCAACATGCCATTACACATGTTGGGTGGAAGTGTACCATTGGTTATGCACAATGGTAAAACAAAATCTATGTCAGATGTATTGTATGTGTCTTCTATCACAAAAAGCTTGGCCTCAGTTGGTCAAATGGTGGAATAGGGATTACAGGTCTGTTTCAACGAGCATGGTTGCTTCGTTGAAGATTTCAAAAATGGATGTAGAGTCATTGACAAAGGAAAGAAAGAAGATAGGTTGTTTAATCTAGATGCTGGAACTCTTGAGATGAAATCAGCCATGTTCTCTAAAAGCCAAAATGTGGTACAGGACATTGATATGTGGCATAAGAGGATTGGACATGTGAATATACAAAGGTTAAAGAACATGCAGGCAAGAGGCATTGTTAGTGGGCTGCCTAGATTCAAGTATGATGGGAATATGCATGTTTCTGAAGCCTGTCAGTTTGGAAAGCAGGCAAGGTTGCGGTTCCCTAGAGAAGGCAACATGAGTAGCAGGCCACTTGAGATAGTACATAGCGATGTATGGGGTCCTGCACAAAACCCATCCATTAAAGGCAGTTTATATTATGTGACATTCATTGATGATTTCAACAGAATGACATGGATTTACTTTCTCAGAGAGAAAAGTGAAGTGTTGGGAAAGTTTATGGATTTCAAAGTTTTTGCAGAGAAGTAATATGGCTCTTGGATAAAATGTTTGAGGAGGACAGATGGAGGTGGTGAATACACCTCACATGCTTTCGAGCATTTCTTGGCATAAGAAGACAATTAACTTGCAGGTATACACCTTAGCAAAATGGTGTTGTTGAGAGAAAGAATAGAGTCATTTGTGAAGTGGCCAAGGTGATGCTCAATGAAAAGAGCATGCCAGATTATTATTGGGCAGAATCATGTACTATTGCAGTGTATATACTGATGAATAAGACACCTACAGCAGCCATACATGGAAGTACGTCAGAGATGCGGCTTACAGGTTTTAGGCTAGACATTGGACACCTCAAAGTTTTTGGATGCATAGCTTATGTACATGTGCCTGACGAGAGAAGGAGGAAGTTGGATCCTAAGGCAGAAAAGTGTGTGTTTGTTGGATATGCACAAGATCGTAAGGCATACAAATGTTACAATCCACAAACTAAGCAAGTGGTTATCTCACGAGATGTGGTGTTTGATGAGCTTGCTAGTTGGTACAAAGCAAAGGATGAGGGTGTCATTGAGTCACTTGAAGCTCATGTGCCTGTGAACTTGCCACAAGCAAGTTCTAGTTCTACTTCTATGTCTGGGCCAGCAGAGGCTGAGAGTAGTACTGTATGTCCATGATCAGGACGTTTGAGGCATGAGAGTAGTACTGTATGTCCATGGTCAGGACGTTTGAGGCATGAGAGTGTGAGCACTGTGGGAGTAGTGCTGTGGATAAAGGAAAGAAGAAAGTTGAAGGAATTGGAATTACAGGCTATGAGTTGTCAAGTTCAGAGAGTTTGGATGAGGATCTTGGCATACCTGTTTTATGCACACTTGGTGATAGGCAGGATAGATATGTGCCACCACATGCTAGAGTGACAGGTGTTCAGAGTGATCCACATGCATTGCGGAGATCCCAAAGGGTCAGATATTCAGTTGTTGACAGGTTGACATATCGTGATTTTGCTATGCATTATGCATATATGACCTCTTTGGTGAAGCATGTGGAACCTATATGCTATACAGAAGCTATTGGAAAGCATGTATGGGAGAAGGCAATGGATGTTGAGATGGATGCATTGGTTCATAATGATACATGGGATTTGGTTGCATTACCACAGGACAAAAATGTTATTGGTTGTAAATGGGTTTACAAAGTGAAATGCAAGTCAGATGGTTCCATTGAGCGACATAAAGCGAGATTGGTAGCTAAGGGTTATGCACAAACCCAAGGCTTGGACTATGATGAAACATTTAGTCCAGTGGCAAAGATGGGAACAGTGAGAGCAGTCATTACTATGGCTGCAGCAAATGGTTGGGAAATGCATCAAATGGATGTGAAAAACGCATTTCTAAATGGTGATCTACTAGAAGAAGTGTATATGGCACAGCGAGAAGGGTATGTACACCCAAAGTATCCCACTCATGTATGCAGATTGAAGAAGGCTTTATATGGTCTGAAGCAAGCACCTCGTGCTTGGAGTGATAAGATGAGCAAATATCTTATCTCCCTTGGATTTCAGGTTTCTACAGCAGATTCTTCACTCTATGTGAAGAAAACAGATCATGGGATTGTTTTACTTGTCATCTATGTGGATGATTTGATTATCACAGGTGATCATGGTACAGTTGTGATGCATGTCAAGAAAGCATTGAGTGGGCAATTTGACATGAAAGACTTAGGTGAATTGAGATACTTTCTTGGAATTGAAGTGATCAAAGACCATGCAGGTACATGGTTAGTGCAACGCCAATATGCATTGGATATGTTGGCAAAATATGGAATGACAGGGTGGTGTAAGCCAATGAGTACACATTTGGAGCAAAATGTGAAGTTGCGGTGGTGAGGAGCTGGATGATCCATCTATGTACAGAAAGATGGTTGGTAGTCTCATTTACATGACTATCACATGCCCGGATTTGAGTTATGTTGTGGGGCTAGTAAGCCAATTTATGCAGAGCCCCTGAAAACCTCATTTGGATGCAGTGAGACGCATTATGCGATATGTAAAGACCACTGCACATTATGGTCTTCTTTATGAGAGTGGTAAAGGCTTGGATATACATGGCTACACAGATGCAGATTGGGCAGGTAGCTCATATGACAGGAGGTCTACTAGTGGTTATGCCTTTACACTTGGAAGTGCCGTGGTGAGTTGGAGTAGCAAGAAGCAACCTACAGTTGCTTTATCCAGTACAAAGGCTGAATACATGGGTACAGCCATTGCTACTTGTGAAGGAATATGGTTAAAGAATATCTTGGCAGATTTGGGTGAGCCTATTGATGGCAGAGTTGTCATTCATTGTGACAACATGAGCAGCATACAGTTGGCTACATACAATTGGCTAAGAATC
Source organism: Cibotium barometz (assembly GCF_041138505.1). Classification (NCBI taxonomy): domain Eukaryota; kingdom Viridiplantae; phylum Streptophyta; class Polypodiopsida; order Cyatheales; family Cibotiaceae; genus Cibotium; species Cibotium barometz. The sequence continues at coordinate 7,136,733 of NC_141055.1, forward strand.
CAGTGTTTCATGCGCGAACCAAACACATAGAGGTCCATTATCACTTTGTCAGAGAAAAGGTGCTGGATGGTACAGTGGATCTACAGTATGTGAAGACTGAAGAAAGACATCTTTACAAAGCCACTTAGCAGGGAGAAGTTTGAGTACTTCCGTACTATGTTGGGAGTACGTGGGATGAGCTTGAGGGGGAGTGTTGAGAGCTTTGATAGCCCAAGCTCATCTACATCTTCATCTATGGCAGTACATCATGAGCTTGAGAGGGGCTGTTCAAATTCAAGCTCGATGTCAGTGTGTGCCAGCTATGCTATGTGCTGGCATGTTAGGTAGTAGCATGTGTGAGACATAAATGACCGCGTCCAGCTGGTCATAGTGTGTGGACATTAGCTAGGGTTAGAGGTGTGTGGACACAACTCATAGTGTGTCTTGTGTATTATGGATTATGGCTTTATGCATTGTGTGAGAAGGGAGATGGCTTCCCTCTATGGTTAGGGTTTGCAATATACATTAGGGTTTGCTCCTGTGTGTGTGTCTCCTCTCCCTCTAGCTTTGATAGCCCAAGCTCATCTACATCTTCATCTATGGCAGTACATCATGAGCTTGAGAGGGGCTATTGAGATTCAAGCTCGATGTCAGTGTGTGCCAGCTATGCTATGTGCTGGCATGTTAGGTAGCAACATATGTGAGACATAAATGACCGCGTCCAGCTGGTCATAGTGTGTGGACATTAGCTAGGGTTAGATGTGTGTGGACACAACTCATACTGTGTCTTGTGTATTATGGATTATGGCTTTATGCATTGTGTGAGAAGGGAGATGGCTTCCCTTTATGGTTAGGGTTTGCAATATACATTAGGGTTTGCTCCTGTGTGTGTGTCTCCTCTCCCTCTACCTATTTTTTCAACATCTTTGAACTTGTTGGGCCTTGGATCAAAATTGTTTGTAAGGTTCTCTAGGAACAACACATGTCATTCCATTCCTTAAACCTCTTCCCATAGCTTCAGCAAAGACTAGCATCTCCGGAGATATCCCCACTAGACTAAGAGGAGCCATTAAAGGTCCTTGTGGAACTCGAGGGGTCGATACTACCAATAGTATGAATGGCATACTAAGTGGTGGCACTGGTTGAGGCATGACAACCATTCTTGGTGAAGCGATAACCATGCTACTTCCTGGCATAAATGGTGGTATTGCAAGTCTCTCTTGAACCTAGGGGTGAATTCCCAAATATTTTCAAATGTTTAGTTCCTTGGAATGGGGTCTTGATGTGGTCAAGCCTTTGCTAGGTTTATCAAGAAGTGCAGAGGCTCATTGTTCAGTTATTGAGACACGTATGAGGTAGTCCCCAACTAGATGAAATGGTCGTATGTTGTGGTAATGTGGTGTGAACATTTGGCACTTCCACACGAGAGTAATCTTTGAACAAAGGGTTTTCTAACACAGTTTCTCAAAAGGGTCTATAACTAGCAACCCACCCGCCTCGACACTAAAGGGGACCCTCTTTCTAAGCGAGCATTTGCATGGTAAAAAGGGGTTTCTCTTGTGAGAATCTTAGGGTAGTAGATGTTTCCATAAATGTTTGTGTACACTCTACACCCTTGTTTATTTGTAAATCTCCAAATATTAGGGTTCAAAGGTCCAGATACATTTTCTTTGTTTACCCCTATGGGTTGCATGAGACCATCAACATATTCCACTTCATGTGAGATTGGATTGATCATTTGTTTAAGGATGCCAACACCCTACCCATTAGTGGACATACATGTTTTGTGAGATTCCTCCAATCTAGTAGGAGGGAGAATGTCTATGTTAAAGGTCACCATTTTCCTACTAGAGAGTGGGATTATTCCTCTTGAAGGGGATAAGTCTAGACCAGGAGGCCGAGGATGAAGTTGATAATCCTTAACTTAAATGGCATGTTATTGAAGAACTAGTACAAGTTGGCACCACATTGGAATAAAGGAAAAGTGCATCAAGTAGGGCACCATGTTGTCTCATTGAGATCTGGGCATAAATGTAAAGTGCATCAAGTAGGGCAACATGTTGTGTCATTGAGACTTGGCCTAATATAGTTTCTAAGTGCTTTAAAAGAGCTTCAAAGAAGAACTTGTAGCATCTTATCAAGTTCATTGAGGATCAAATGGCATTGTAAGATTTCTCCCTCCAGCTTTTGAGGTGTGCAGGTATAAGAACCTCCCCTTTTGATCTTATAATTATTCCCCTCTCAAAAATAAAAGAAAGATCCTGTTTTGGCCTAGAGAGAGAGAAAATGTCTAGAGGGAGGTAATTTAAAATTGAGATATTTTTTGATATAAAAATTCTCCTAGTGTCTAAAATGGTTTCCCCTAAAACAAAAATTCAAAAAGAACTTTCCAATGTGCAATTGGAATTAATTGAAAATAGGTATAAAGGACCTTAGCCTAAGGGTCTAGATTTTTAAAAAAATTTAGATTATGGTCTAACTAAGGTTCCTATGGACCAAAAAGATTAATCCAAATGTAGGGAGGAGATAAATTGAAGAATAAAAGAAAAACCCCCCAAAAATGAGTAAATGCTCACATAAGATGAAGAGTGGATTGAGGACCAAAGAAAACAATTAAAAAACTTAATTTTGACACCTTAGTGTGGGGATCTCCCCTCATGGAGTAGGCACCTTTTTTCTCATCATTAACCCAATTTGTAATCAATAAAATGAGATATTTTCATCTCTGCTCTCTCCTGTTTCAAAACTAGATCCAAAAAGTAAGCTGAATTGACCCAAAAATGGTCAAAAATTGACCAAATTGATCTGAAAAATTCTAGAATTAGTTTGCTTGGTTAGAGGCTCACTTTTTCCTATAAATAGAAGCCTCCCCCTTTGTAAAAGCTTAATAGTGTTTATACATTATTACTCTACTCCTGCCCTGAGTCATTTACATTGAATTTTTTAATAATTCAATTATTTTTGGCCTAATCCTCTCCAAAGTGAATTGGTACCCCCTCTTGCTTCAAACAAGAGTAGAACCCTCAAGCCAAAGGAGAGCTTATAAGCTCCATGTAAGCTAATTTTCTTACTTGTTTGATGAAAAATTTATGGTTTTCTTAATTTTTAGGTTTTGCAAATATTGAATTAAATTCAAATGCTATACCTTTGATGAAAAAACCACCCCCTTCTCCTCTTTACATTCCAACCTTTCTCAATCCTAGAAAGATTAACTAAGGGATTAATTAAACTCTTCTTATTATTTACTCTCTTGAATTTAGAAAATTATGTAGATTAGAGTTCTATAAATCTAATTTGGGTTAATTTAAGTTAAATAAAGAATGATAAAAAATGAGAAATGGTCAGCCATACAAAGGAGGTTATGGCAAAATTTTCTAGAATTTTATGGAAAAGAAAGTTTGTTTTTATGTTATTCCAAAAGAGTAATTCCCACCATTTTTGCATCTGAAAGAAATATTCTAATTACTCCATGTACATATTCACCTATGAATATGCATGGATATCACTGATATTAATTATTAAATTTGATTTTTATGCATAGAAATATGCATAAAGAAAATTTTTATTACAAAAGTGTTATTCTTATTAAATTTGAATTCTATGTATAGAAAGATGTATTATGGAAATTTTTTATTATAAAAGTGTTTTTCTTAATAAATTTAATTTCTATGCATAGAGTAATTTTTTAATTACAAAAGTGTTATTCTTATTAAATTTGAATTCTATGCATAGAAAGATACATAATCAAATTTTTTAATTATAAAAGTGTTATTCTTATTAAATTTGATTTCTATGCATAGAAAGATGCATAAAGAAATTTTTTTTATTATACAAAAGTGTTATTCTTATAAAATTTCATTTCTATGCAAAAAAAGATGCATAATGGAATTTTCTTTATTACTAAAGTGTTATTTTTTTAAATTTGATTTTCATGCATAGAAAGATGCATAAAGAAAATTTTTTATTACAAAAAAGTTATTCTTATTAAATTTGATTTTTATGCATAGAAAGATGCATAAAGGAATTTTTTTATTACAAAAGTGTTATTCTTATGAAATTTGATTTTTATGCATAGAAAGATACATAAAGGTTTTTTTTAATACAAAAGTGTTATTCTTATTAAATTTGATTTTTATGCATAAAAAGATACATAAAGAATTTTTTTTTAATTACAAAAGTGTTATTCTTATTAAATTTGATTTTTATGCATACAAAGATGCATAAAGGAATTTTTTATTATTATTAAAGTGTTATTCTTATAAAAATTAAATTTTATGCATTAAAAAATTCTTTTTTAAAAAAAGTGTTATTCCTAATAAAATTGAGTTTATGCATAAATAGATGCATAAAAGGATTATAAAAACCCCCCTACTTGTTTAATGAAAAATCTATGGTTTTCTTAATTTTTATGCTTTGCAAATGTTGAATTAAATTCAAATGCTATGCCTTTGATAAAAAGGCCACCCCTTCTCCTCTTTACATTCCAACCTTTCTCAATCCTAGAAAGATTAACTACGGGATTAATTAAACTCTTCTTATTGTTTACTCTCTTGAAGTTAGAAAATTGTGAAGATTAGAGTTCTATAAATCTAATTTGGGTTAATTTAAGTTAAAAAAGAATGCTAAAAATGAGAAATGGTCAGCCATACAAAGGAGGTTATGTGAAATTTTCCATAATTTTATGAAAAAGAAAGTTTGTTTTTATGTTATTCCAAAAGAGTAATTCCCACCTTTTTGCATCTAAAAGAAATATTCTAATTATTCCATGTACATATTCACCTATGAATATGCACGGATATCACTGATATTAATTATTAAATTTGATTTTTATGCAAAGAAAGATGCATAAAGGAAATTTTTTTATTACAAAAGTGTTATTCTTATTAAATTTGAATTCTATTCATAGAAAGATGCATAATGCGTTTTTTTAAAAAAAAGTTTTATTCTTATTACATTTTATGTCTATGCACAAAGGAATTTTTTTATTACAAAAGTGTTATTCTTATTAAATTTGAATTCTACGCATAGAAAGATGCATAATGGATTTTTTTAATTATAAAAGTGTTATTCTTATTAAATTTGATTTCTATGCATAGAAAGATGCATAAAGGAATTATTTTTATTACAAAAGTGTTATTCTTATTAAATTTGATTTCTATGCATAAAAAGATGTATAATGGAATTTTTTTAATTACAAAAGTGTTATTAGATTTGATTTTTATGCATAGAAAGATGCATAAAGGAAATTTTTTTATTACAAAAGTGTTATTCTTATTAAATTTGATTTTATGCATAGAAAGATGCATAAAGGAATTTTTTTATTACAAAAGTGTTATTCTTATTAAATTTGATTTTTATGCATAAAAAGATACATAAAGGAATGTTTTTTATAACAAAAGTGCTATTCTTATTAAATTTGATTTTTATGCATAGAAAGACGCATAAAGAAATTTTTTTATTATAAAAGTAATATTCTTATAAAAATTGATTTTTATGCGCAAATAGATGCATAAAGAAATTCTTTTTATTTTAAAAGTGTTATTCCTATTAAAATTGATTTTATGCATAAATAGATGCATAAAAGGATTTTTTTTATAAAAGTGTTATTCCCATTGAAGTTGATTTTTATGCATAAAAGGATTTTTTTAATAAAAGTGTTATTCCCACTGAAGTTGATTTTTATGCATAAATAGATGCATAAAGAACTTTTATATCAAAATTACAATTCTCTTAAATTCTATGAGTATTTGATAAATGAATAATTAAATACTCTAAGAGAGAAATTTCTATCGTTTTATATTCACACGGATTATAAAAAGAGAATTTAAGAAATCTATCGAGATCGAAATATTCAGATAAATGATTAATCTTTTTTTCATTGAAATTCGTAACTAATTTAGAGATCAGTTAAATGAATATTCAAAGAATGAAATTCAATAAAATAGTAACTGAATTATCAAACCTTTTCGAGAAAGATAGATCAGGAAAAATCTTATCCGACTCAAACCTTGAATCAGACTATGACCAAGACCAAATGACCAAGACCAAACTCTTTCGTCAGTTTTTCGAGGAAAGAAGGTGTGACCAGTTTAGAAAAATACACTCAAAACTCTTGCCAAATCTGAGACTAAGTTTGAGATCCTTTGAAATGATATGTGGATCAAGGTTATAGAATTCGAGGAATTCTGGTATGAAATTCAGAATTCCGATCACGAAGTTTTGGGGATACTGATTCAAGAAATAAAATCAAACTCAAAACTTGCATAAAAATGAATGTGAATGTGTATGTGAAAATGGATGTGAATGTGTATGTGAAGAATGGATATGGATGTGTATGTGAAGAATGGATGTGAATGTGTATGTGAAAAAAAATGGATGTGAATGTGTATGTGAAGAATGGATATGGATGTGTATGTGAAGAATGGATGTGAATGTGTATGTAAAAATGGATGTGTATGTGAAAATGGATGTGTATGTGAAGAATGGATATGGATGTGTATGTAAAGAATGGATGTGAATGTGTATGTGAAAATGGATTTGAATGTGTATGTGAAGAATGTATATGGATGTGTATGTGAAGAATGGATGTGAATGTGTATGTGAAAATGGATGTGAATGTGCAGAATGGATATGGATGTGTATGTGAAGAATGGATGTGAATGAGTATGTGAAAGAATGGATGTGGATGTAGGTGAAAGAATGGATGTGGATGTGGATGTGAAAGAATGTGATGTGTTGTGACATGAATATATGTGGATGTGATGTGATGTGAATCGGGATGTGAATGAATGAGATGTGATGTCATGTGAATCGGGATGTGAGTAAATGAGATGTGATGTAAATTGGGATAGATGTGATATGTGATGTGATGAGATGTGGATATGGGTAGATGCGAGTGGATGAGATCTGATGCGGATAAATGAGGAAAGACATGATGAGATGGAAAATGATGTGATGAGAATGGGAATACATATGAAATAAATGAGAATTGATATGGAACAATGTGGAAAGATAAGAGTTCATTATAGAAACTCTATGAAATAAATGAGAATTGATATAAAACAATGTGGAAAGATAAGAGTTCATCATAGAAACTCTATTTACGACCTGCTTTTAAATGACAATTTTATGTCAACAATGCAATGGAAGCATTTTGACCGTCTTGTGAATGACATCATGGAGACCTCTGATAAAGTTGCAACAGCTGATGGAGAGTCAACGGAGGACGTCTCGCGTAGCAAGGTCGGCCGAGGTCTTGACCAGCCTCGGTTTGATTTAAATGGTGAGCTTTCGGTATGGTGGATGAGGGACCAAGGAAGCAGCGTATGAGTGAAGCGCTAGGTGACCTGCGAAGGATCCTAGAGGGTGCTGACCATACGGTGCTCGACGGGCTCTGGGTCACCGAAGATACCCACACGTACGTCATGGAAGATATTGGAACAAGGAGTAAGAGTTGTTTTTTGAATTCGGGCATGGATCTGGTTGATTGACCTTGCTGGTCCTCAACGAATGAGTCCATGGCTCTTTTATATGGATCTGTTGGTTGATCTTGCTGAATCTTCAACGGAGATTCCATTTTGATTTTTATAAGTGAATATATTACCGCGTACTATGAGCTAGGAACTATCAAAAAGGCCCTTTAGCGGACACGTGGTGTGAGCGTTCCAGTTGTTGCCAATGATGCCATAGGTACACCGATGAAGGAAAAGTTGGAAATTAGGATTCAACCGGATATTTTGGAGGATTATGACCAGTGATACTATAGTTTCATTAAAAGATTGTTTTGAAGATAGCTAAATCTGTGAGAAAGGCAATTTCAAATTGGGTGTGTAAGTGGTGTGACTAGTTTTAAGTTTGCATGAAAATCTGGCTAGGGGGCCTAGGAACTCTTTTCCTTGGTACCCGGGACAAAACCTGACCAATTTCTTAAATGGATCCTATCACTACAGTGGTTCAGCGGTTAGTTAATCCACCAGACTGGATGGGGTTAGGCTCGACTGTTGGATCCCTAATATGAGACTCAATTTTGTTATGGTATGATAGATGAAGTAAATCCCGGATAAAAAAATGTTGTATGGAAAAGAATCAACGGCTATGCCTCTCAATGAGGAAAAAAGCGTTGGTCTCTATGATCCAAGTGCAAGTCTTTTCCTTGATCTGCATATGGGAACTTACGGATTCGGTCTGATCAGTTTAGTTAGTTAAGACTCTTGACTACGTTAGAGTAAAAGTATCCTGGAGGAATCGCCTGTGCTTTCCGAGCGAGGGAAGTTTTTTCGGGTTCAGTTTTGGAAGAACCGAGGGATTAGTCTCTTGTTCGGATATACGTAGGCGAGGCCCCGAGTGAAGGACCCTGCCCCGCGCAAGAAGTGCTACTTCCGCTGCTAGCACCCCAGGATTTGTTGCGTGCGAAGGGGATAAGGATCTTTTAGGCATGGGTAGAAGAACTGTGTAGATTTCAAATTTAGCTTTTCACAATTAGAGTGTTGTGAAAGGGAGGAATACCGCCACCAAAGTGACCAAATGAGAGTCTATCTCTAAAGCCATATGATGCATTAGTTAGAAATGGGACCAACTTTGATCATATGTACACATTAATCATCTTGATGTACTCCTTTGAAGGCCTGGTCTATCTCCTTCCTCTTATGAAGGAGACCCAAATGACAAAGAGTTGATTGATTTTTTGTTGCCATACTTGATGACATTAGGAGAATTTAAAGACACTGTGCCCAGTTTTGTTGAAATGTTCCCCTATGAGTGGCATGAAGTTGAATTTATGCTACAAATTCTAGTAACTATCCATTTTATTTGTTTGGCAAAACTTTGATGGGCAACCCAGAGTACTAGCATCAAGATTTACAAGCTACTTTGAATCATGTTTTTGTTGTAGGTCTAAAGCTAACCAATTAGGCAAAGGTCTCTATAATACTTTAGGCACTACCATCTAGTATTAAGGATAACTTCATGAAATTTAATCCTGAGGCCAAGAGCTATCCCTAGCAGCATATTCCTTTAAGGATTTTCACAATAGGTATCTCAAGCATCCAATATATAGTCTTTGATGAGATGTTATATAATAATCAAACATTGTGCATGTTCCATTTGTAATGAAGGATATATCCTTTGTTGGCAACATTTATTATGTATCTTTGTACGAACTTTATTTTTTTTAAATGTTAGTTAGTCAATTAAAAGCATTTAGTATTATGTTTATCTATACCATTTTTATGAGTGTTACCATTTGAAGTCTGCATCTTTTATAAATGTGGAGATCTAAAATTGTTGTTTTACTGGCACATTGTACTAAGGGACATCAGCAAAAGATTTGTATACTATGTTGGTAAATATATATTTAGCACTTGTTTACATTGAACCATACAATCAATTGAAGGAATTTATTACCAAGTAATCATGCTCTTGAGCAGCATGATATTGAATGAGGAAATTAAATGCTCTTCAATATCCTCAACCACAAAACTTACAAGAAGGAAATTATTTGTAAAATCCTATTATGAACCTTGGGGGGGGGACACGGTACATAGTTTTGTAGCCCTTCATCTTTTTTTTTTTGCACGTAGCATTAGGAATTTTATCACCTCAACTTCATCATCAGTATGCACTATAGTAGTTGTCTCATCCTTTAAAAGGACATAACTTATTATGCCTAAAAGATTTTTATTATAATAGACACCATATAGCACTTCATTACCGATGTTGAACACATTACCCTAGCATATTTCACCTCTTTCAATAGGATTGTTTTTGGTTTCTCGTAGAGAGTACCACATAATATTCTTCATTATCTACATTAATCATGGGTGCAGCGATAATAAAAAAATGGTCCCCATCTCAACCATGTCAACAAGTTTCTCCTTATCCTCGCAGTACATTACATCATCTTGCTCAATTTGTGTGCCATCTTTGCCGCCATTGAATGCATGCGTTCTAGCTTGGTCAAGGACCACAAACCCAAATGAGAGAGATAACTTAACTTGTCCCTTGCTCAATCCATGCAAAATAAATAGAAACATGACAAGCTTCACAACAATACATGTGTAGGATCTTTTTTATTAAAACCCAATATAGAGTGTAGGGAATGAGTACCCTTGATAGTTTGGTAGTCCCAGGCCATAGAATGGTCAACATTGCCCACCTTTACCTCCACAAATCTCCTCCGCTTCACTAAATCTTCTTCCATTTTGGAATTCAGCCACTCTAGGACATCATAAGAATTTTGAAGCTTTGCACCATTTACACCTAGCTTCTTAGTAGTGTGACATGAAGTTGGGGTTTGGACTTCGATCACTTCTTAGAATCAAAACACACTTGTATGAAACCTCACAGCCTCCTCACCTCCCTTTCTCTCCCTAGGTTAAGATAAAGATATACACATCAAAGGTGAGATCATAATTCATGGAAGGAAAGATGAAAGGTTCCGCAGAAGTAAGAATTTATGCCAGTCTTGCAGCTCCAAACAAGAGGGCGATTCTTTGTTGGAAGAAAATCTTCCGACTTAGGATTATGTGAACGAAAACATACGGAGAATATTGGTAAGGTTTATCCATTCGAATTGGGAAATTTGGTCGGAATATACTAAAGCAAATGAATATAGCAATCACTTACAAGAGGATAAGACACATGGGATTGGCCTTTTGATAAGAGATTAAGAGGAATTAATCATTATTAAGAAGAAAGAATGGCCAAAAGTCTATAAAAACAGAGTTACGCAGAGAATTACAGTTTTAAATCCATATAGATTGTGCAAAAGAGGATTAAATAACTGCGTAGAGCTTGAAGAGAGCTTCACACCTATATAAAAACTTTCAAAAACGGGCAGTCGAGCGAAAAGTTATGAGCATTTTACTACAAGACTATAAAACTGCCAAAATTCACCTAAAAGTTAGCAACTTTGGGAGAAATTATGATCATCAATGAAGTACGGGATTAAGAAATTAGTTACATGAGTAAAAAGAGCATATAAAGAGCTTCCTAGCCATATGATCAATTTAAGAAACCAATACCCGAGTGATGAGTAATTACCGATTGAAATTTGGGTATTGGACCACAAAAACTGCTCTTCCCTCTCTTTGCATGTTAACCCTTACCCTCTAGCTTGAATCATGAAGGAGATGAAAGACAAGAGGCTATGTGAAAATAGAAATTCTGATCATCAATGAAGTAAGGGATTAAGAAATTAGTTACATGAGTAAAAAGAGCATATAAAGAGCTTCCTAGCCATATGATCAATTTAAGAAACCAATACCCGAGTGATGTATTGAAATTTGGGTCTTGGACCACAAAAACTGCTCTTCCCTCTCTTTGCATGAAACCTCAATTTTCACATAGCCTCTTGCCTTTCATCTCCTTCATGATTCAAGCTAGAGGGTAAGGGTTAACATTGCTCAGCGCGGCGGACAATCGTAAAGATTTACCTATGGTCCCCAAAGTCTTTCCGCATGCTCATTACCGCTAAAACCATTGGTACCTCCAAAGAAGGGCGGCAATAAGGCAAGGGCTACCTTGAGAAGTCATAGGCCCACCAAGATAATAACTCCTTATTCCACTTATCATGAATCATCAAAGAGGTCCAAAATTGGGTTAGGCATGAGGAGCTAATGCTAAATGAGATATTCACATGTAAAGAGAGTGTTTGAATAAGGGTTTGAAAGATAAGAGAATGGCAATGACACAAAATGCTCAATTGAGGAGGCTTCATTCATTGATTTGAAAGGGAGAGAAGGGTTTCTTTTATAGGTGGAGAATCACTCTCTCTTCCATTGTTACAAATTACAACATAAAAATCTTCAACCCTTCAATGACATAAGGGTAGATGTCACCATCAATTGTCCTCTTAGGCTAAGTCTTCTATTGATTATTAAATTGAAGACTTTTTGACTTTGAAAGTGTGATGAGATAATAGCCAAGTCCAAGTGGCATGTAGGTGGAGATCCCACTTACACATGGCAGAATTCTCCTCTTCCATGTAGGCATTCTAGAAGAATCTTTTCCAATTATGCACCTACACACACTCCTCCACATGCCTTCCACACTCCCCAACTTGTAGCCTTATGGTAAATACCATATTAATAATACAATTAAAATCCATGTGAGCATGAAGGCCCACTTTTATTTTCCACATCATTAGCCTATCTACCATACCAAAGTATTTATCAAGCATACTTGTGGCATTTACCATGTGTGCACCCTAAATCAAGTAAAACCATTATATTTGAAGATAGAATGCTGTTATCGGGGTAGCCGGCCAAGCCGCCGCATCACCACGCCATTATTCCATTGTGGGCGCCGCAATCTTCTTGAACAAGCTTCCATCTTATTACCATTGAGAAACCATCAAAATATGCACAAAATTGAAAATGAAAGATATCAAATTTTCATGTCACATCTTTTCCCCCCCAGCAGATCCTCCATGCTTGTCTTGGGGGTCTGCTGGCCATGGTGCTCGAGGGTAAAATATCTTTCATCGGTACTCATTGTGGCACGTCTGGGAACCTCTTGGGCCACTTGCATCCTCTAGAAGATAGGTGTTATTTTTGAACTTTTTCTTTATACTGAAGGGGCCTTCCCAGCATCCAAGAAGCTTCTTATCTAGTCGTTTCTCCACACGGCCATCATACCTCATGAGACTAAGCTTCCTTGCTTGAGTTCTGGCTTCTTCTTCTTCCTCGTTGTGAGAGTGTGATACCTTGCCTTGCGCCGTTGTTGTGCAGCCTCCAAATTTTGAAGTGCCTGAAGTCGCCTCTCATCCAAGATCTCCAGTTGTGCTAGGCGTTGGGCATGTGTCTTCTTCATTATTCAAGCGTGCCCGAAGGCTTGTGATTTCCAATTCTATTGGCAAAATAGCCTCCATTCCATAAACTAATTGAAAAGGTGTAAAACCAAGAGAGAGTTTGTGAGTTGTCCTATAGGCCCTTAGGACCTCTAGAAAATGCACATCCCACTTTCTCTTCATAGTATCCACTAGCTTAGACAAAGATCCACAAAGGAGTCCATTAGTTTTTTCTACTAAACCATTACATTGGGGATAATAGGGAGTTGACATAGCATGCTTTATTTTTAATTTCTGCACCAAAGCTTCAATCAAGTCATTCCTGAAAGACCTCCCCCCATCCGTAAGGATTTCTAATGGACACCCAAATCGGGCACATATGTATTCCCTGAGAAAGGATGCCACAGCCACTACTTTATTATTGACCATTGCCTTTGCTTCTGCCCACCTTGTTGCATAATCTGTGGCCACCAATATGTAATACTTCCCATGTGAGGAACGAGGAAGTGGGCCCACAAAATCTAATCCCCACCTTTCAAATGGACCATATGCTGGGATAGGTTTTAAGGGTCCGGGAACCGATTTCTTATGCCCATATGCCTGGCATACTTCACAGCTTCTGCACCACTAATAGACATCTTTGCTGAGTCGAGGCCAATAATACCCTGTATTAAGGATCCTCCACCGAGTTGTGCTGGTGGCTGAGGCAAAGTGACCTGAACATTCATGACATAATTCCATAATCCTTTTAGATTCTTCGAGGCTCATTACCCTCCTAAGAATCTTATCCTTACCTTGCTTGTAAAGAACATCCCCTAGAATTGTGTAAGGATGAGCTTTCCTTGTAAGCCTTTGCTTCTGTTGAGGATTCAATCCAGGAGGGAAGTATCCTGTATCTAAATAGTGTTGAACATCTTGGAGCTCAGGCCAACCTGTATCCATTAATGCAAGAGTAGCTACTTTGAAAGAAGCCACGGTTTTAGTAGCCAATTCATTAGCCTTTTGATTATCCTTCCTGTTAACATGCACAAATTTACAAAACTCAAAAGCTTATTTCAATTCCATTGCCCTTTTATACAATTATTGGAGATTAGGACTCCTTGCCTTATATTCTCCTTTCATTTGTCAGATGACCAATTGTGAATCCCCTTTAACCTCTACCTCTTTAATTTCATCTTTTATGCAATCTTCTAATCCCCAAATTAATGCATTGTACTCAGCCACATTATTTGATATAGCCTTTGGAAATTCCCTACCCTTGGCCCATACCTCTTTTCCTTCTGGAGGATCGAATAAAACTATCCCCCCAGCCCCACATTGCCTGGAAGGGCTAAAGGCTCCATCAAAATGCATAGTGAAAGCAATTGGTGGCGTTTCCAAATCTTCATACACTTCTTCCTTTGCTCCCGTTCCTTCTTCCTCTTCCTTCCTTGTAAGCAAATCTGCAAGAGAGGCCCTAGTGGTGTTTTCTATAATAAAAGTGAAAGAGAATTCTTGAAGCTCACAAATCCACTTTGCAAACTTCCCTCCTGCAGGATTGGGTTTGCGGACCAAGAATTGTAAAGAAGGTTGAGATGTGAGGAAGAAAAAAGGGCGAGGTAACAAGTATGACCTGAACTTCTTTACTTGCAAACCACCTTTCTCCACCTCACCATACCTCTCCTCGACATCAGTGAGTTGTCGACTTGAATAATACACTGGTTGCATACGCCCTTGCTCTCCCTTTTGCAAGAGTATAGCCCCCACTGAATGTGATGAGACACGGGTTCACATAAAAGTCCTCCCCCCACCTAGGAGGCTGCACAATTGGACTTTGACTCATGCATTCCTTGAGCAAACAAAAAGATTGAATTTGATCGGTCCCCCATTGGAAAGAAACAAATGTTCTTCTTTGTCAATAGATTTATAGGATACATCTTCTCAGAGAACATGTCAACAAAGCGTTGGTAATACTTTGTTTTACCCAAAATTCTCCTTACCTTCCTCACATTGGTAGGTGGTGGGAGGGCCACAATTGCCTGCACCTTCTCAAGATCCATCTCTATGCCTTCTTCTGAGATAACATGTCCCAAGAGAACCACCTTCCTTCGTGCCAAGCAGCATTTTCCAGGATTAAGACACCCTTTTGCATCATCAATACTTTGCAAGGCCAACCTCAACTTTTCCAAGTGATCCATGCGGCTTGAATAAATGCAAAAACCATCCAGAAAGACCCTTATATACTTTCCCAAGTAAGGTGCAAATACCTGACTCATGAAGCGTTGAAAAGTTGCTGGTGCATTGGTCAAGCCAAATGGCATCACCCTATAGGCATATACTCCCCAAGGGGTGATAAATGAGGTTTTCCTTTGATCTTCTTCACAAATCCGGATTTGAAAGTATCCAGAGTATCCATCACACACTGAATACAACACTGAATACAACTCATGACCTGCAACTTGATCCAAAATCTCATCCTGAAAGGGTAGAGGATAATAATCCCTCTTTGTGCATGCATTCAGAGGGCGAAAGTCTAGACACACACGCCATTTTCCACCCTTTTTGGGAGTGACTACAACTGGGGAAATCCACTCTAAATTCTCTACTGGAAAAATAAATCCAGCTTCAAGCAAATTAGTTACCTCCTTCTTAAGCACCTCTTCTTGCACTACTCCCAAACACCTTAGCCGCTATACCACTGGCTTACTTTGGGGCTTGAGATCAATCTTGTGCTCTACTAGGGTAACTTGGCATACTTGTGAGTAGCTGTTTGCAAAAAGGTTAGAAAATCTATCCAACATTTTTAAGTAATTCTCCCTTTCAGTACCTGCTATGGACTCATCAAGAAGAAGTTCATTCTGTTGGTGAAGACTAGTGAGGTCCACATCTCCTTTCTTGCACATGGTTGAAGAAGCTTCCCCTTCCAAGGCTCCATTGTCTTCAGCATCCCCTCGATCCCTTCCCAGGGAAAGACCAAATGCAACTCCCTCCACCTCCCCTTCTGAGATGGAATCCTCGGAGCTACCACTTGTTTCTTCTTCATCGGGATGACTCTCACTCTGAACTTTCGGAAGTTGGAGGTTCACCTCTTATCACTTTCTTGCGACGACTCTTGATGTTGTAGTGGACCTTCTTATTCTCACCTTGTAGAATAAGATCACCTGTCTCCCACTTTTGAATTGCCTTCACTTGGCGAAGCCATGGCCTACCCAATATCAATGGGTAAGCCCTAGCATCAAGCTTTGTAGGAATGACCTGGAAAGTTGTAGGCACAGAAATACCACATACATCCACTCCCAAATTCCTGACAATTCCTAAGGTTTTCACCCTAGTATTATCAGCAAGTTTGATGCGATAGGGAGAGTTAGTAGAAGACAACTTTAAATCAGCATCTTTCATTGTTTTTTCACTCATGACGTTGATTGATGCACCTCCATCAATGTATGCATTAGAAATTGTTTGCCCCTCAATGATGACATCAATCACAGGCACATCATCTCCTACATCAATATCCACTTTTTGAACCATAGGAGTCCTATTATCCCTCTTCTTCTTTTTCTTAGATTCTCTTGTGCTAGCCAGCTTACCCCATTCCTTTCTGAGCTTGGGAGAGAGTGCCAAAAGCTGTCCAAATGTGATTTGTGCCGTTTTCTCCCTAAGATCTATTAAGAGGTCATAACTAAGAGATCCTTGTCCAAGAGGAAAGTCAGATTGTCCAATTTTTCTCCTAGACGACTTCTTCTTCTTCTTATTTTTCTCCTCTTCTTCAGATTTATCTTCTTGTTCTTCCTCTTCCTGGCTTCTAGTTTTACAACCCCTTTTTGCCATTAATGGCATCAATGTTTCTCGGGGGGGTCACTATATGTAGAATACCCCTATCGCGTGCGTTCAAGGCCTATATTTTAAATCCCTTATCTGTGAAATTTTTTATCTATATAATATCCCCTTTTCTTTATGAATATATAATTTTTAAAAAAAAATAAATAAATCATACCCTTATGTAAATATATTTCTGTAAGTTTCATAAATTAAAAATATGCTTCTGTTGAACGCACGTGATATTCATATTTTTTTGTGAGTGACTCCCCCGAGTGAGCAATGTTTCCTCTTCTTCTTCTGAGCATGTTTCCTCTAAAAGTGCTAAACTTTTATCCTCTCTTTTCCTCAATTTCAGACACTCAGTGCGATAGTGCCCCTTCTCTTGACATTCATAGCATGTGACACTACTTCTATCCCTAGGTTTATCCTCAACTCGTGGAACCCTAGGTGGCCTTGCATTGACTAAGTGTAACTTCAAATCAGCAAATTCTGCCCATAAGTTGTGCAATGTTATGATCCAAGGATGGAGCTTGTACCTGAGATGTTGAGGCAATCTCTACTCGTGGGGTGGGGTTGGCACACTCGGAGAAGATTGGAATGTGGACTCAATATGAAGAGTGGCCTCCTTCTTCAAAGCAATACGAAGAGCCTCTTTAAAATTAGTGGGATCTTTGCTAAGAACTTTTCCGTGCAAGCGAGGATCCAAAGCCCTGATAAACTTGCTCATCTTAAGGTGCTCCATTGCTAAAGAACTCTTTGAATCTCCCATAGAAGGTGAAGAAGAAGAAGCAACAACATGTAAAACAGCTTGTTGATATTTGATGAATAAGGCTTCATACCTCACTAAAAAGGCAGAAACTGACTCTCCTTTCTTTTGGAAAATTTGATCCAATTGCAATAGTAAAGCATTTGGTGACTCCACTGTCCCAAATCTCTCCTTCATTGCTTTGGTCAACCTTTCCCAATCATTCTTGGACTCCTCTAGCAAAGCCTCATGCCAAGTTAAGGCCACACCCTCTAAGAAATTTGGAAGTATTTCTGCCCTCTCCTTCATAGACCAACCCGTCAAGCGGCATGCTCGGTTAAACTCTCGGAGATAACTCCCCGGATCTTCTCCTTCCGATCCTTGGAATACCGGAATGTTGAACATCTTGCACCAAAAGATGAGTAGCAACAACAAGGGAAATTTACTTTTTTCAAAATAACTTTTCTTTAATCATGCGAGACCTTGAGGTTAAAATAGAATAATTCTAAGTAAAACCTACCCACCGTCTCCACCAAAAGATATGACGCGAAGTTGGGGTTTGGACTTCGGTCACTTCTTAGAATCAAAACACACTTGTATGAAACCTCACAGCCTCCTCACCTCCCTTTGTCTCCCTAGGTTAAGATAAAGATATACACATCAAAGGTGAGATCATAATTCATGGAAGGAAAGATGAAAGGTTCTGGAGAAGTAAGAATTTCTGCCAGTCTTGCAGCTCCAAACAAGAGGGCGATTCTTTGTTGGAAGAAAATCTTCTGACTCAGGATTATGTGAACGGAAACATACGGGGAATATTAGTAAGGTTCATCCGTTCGAATTGGACGATTTGGTCGGAACATATTAAAGCAAATGAATATAGCAATCACTTACAAGAGGATAAGACACATGGGATTGGCCTTTTGATAAGAGATTAAGAGGAATTAATCATTATTAAGAAGAAAGAATGGCCAAAAGTCTATAAAAATAGATATACACAAAGAATTACAGTTTAAAATCCATATAGACTATGTAAAAGGGGATTAGATAGGTGCGTAGATCTTGAAGAGAGATTCGCCCCTATATAAAAACTTTCAAAAACGGGCAACCGAGCGAAAAGTTATGCGTATTTTACTACAAGACTATAAAACTGTCAAAATTCGCCTAAAAGTTAGCAACTTTGGGAGAAATTCTGATCATCAATGAAGTAAGCGATTAAGAAATTAGTTACATGAGTGGAAAGAGAATATAAAGAGCTTCCTAGCCATATGATCAATTTAAGAAACCAATACCTGAGTGATGAGTAATTACCGATTGAAATTTGGGTATTGGACCACAAAAACTGCTCTTCCCTCTCTTTGCATGAAACCTCAATTTTCACATAGCCTCTTGCCTTTCATCTCCTTCATGATTCAAGCTAGAGGATAAGGGTTAACATTGCTCAGCGGACAATCGTAAAGATTTACCTATGGTCCCCAAAGTCTTTCCGCATGCTCACATTACCGCTAAAACCATTGGTACATCCAAAGGAGGGCGGCAATAAGGCAAGGGCTACCTTGAGAAGTCACAGGCCCACCAAGATAATAACTCCTTATCCCACTTATCATGAATCATCAAAGAGACCCAAAATTGGGTTAAGCATGAGGAGCTAATGCTAAATGAGATATTCACTTGTAAAGAGAGTGTTTGAATAAGGGTTTGAAAGATAAGAGAATGGCAATGACACAAAATGCTCAATTGAGGAGGCTTCATTCATTGATTTGAAAGGGAGAGGAGGGCTCCTTTTATAGGTGGAGAATCACCCTCTCTTCCATTGTTACAAATTACAACATAAAAATCTTCAACCCTTCAGTGACATAAGGGTAGATGTCACCATCAATTGTCCTCTTAGGCTAAGTCTTCAATTGATTATTAAATTGAAGACTTTTTGACTTTGAAAGTGTGATGAGATAATAGCGAAGTCCAAGTGGCATGTAGGTGGAGATCCCACTTACACATGGCAAAATTCTCCTCTTCCATGTAGGCATTCTAGAAGAATCTTTTCCAATTATGCACCTACACACACTCCTTCACATGCCTTCCACGCTCCCCAACTTGTAGCCTTATGGTGAATACCATATTAATAGTACAATTAAAATCCATGTGAGCATGAAGGCCCACTTTTATTTTCCACATCACTAGCCTATCTACCATACCAAAGTATTTATCAAGCATACTTGTGGCATTTACAATGTGTGCACCCTAAATCAAGTAAAACCATTATATTTGAAGATAGAATGCTGTTATCGGGGTAGTCGTACCCCGCCAAGCCGCCGCATCACCACGCTGTTATTCCATTGTGGGCGCTGCAATCTTCTTGA
Organism: Cibotium barometz; assembly: GCF_041138505.1. Classification (NCBI taxonomy): domain Eukaryota; kingdom Viridiplantae; phylum Streptophyta; class Polypodiopsida; order Cyatheales; family Cibotiaceae; genus Cibotium; species Cibotium barometz. The sequence goes on from NC_141055.1 coordinate 7,156,399, forward strand.
ACAAGCTTCCACCTTATTACCATTGAGAAACCATCAAAATATGCACAAAATTGAAAATGAAAGATATCAATTTTTCATGTCACAGTAGTCAAAGAAAGCTTTATGACCATGTCCTCACCATCATGTTCTTCTTTTCCATGGCTGAAAACAAAGAAGTTCCACATCATCTGACTATTGTGGAATGTTTTTCTTTGAAATTTATGTAGAATTTAGCCTGCATAGTCAGCCAAGAACAAGGGGTGATATACAAATATATATATAACTTTGAAGAATTCCTTGGTTGTTGTGAAAGATCTTAACTTGTGCATTCTACTTCAACTAAACTCTTTAGTACTAATAGTGCTATATCGACTTGCTAACCCGTAATTGCATTATTCAGTACTAATATTACTATTAGTATTAATAGCACTATGAGTATAGTTAGTACTAATGGTAGTGTGAGTATTATTAGTACTATTAGTACTCTCAGTGCTATTAGTACTCTCAGTGCTATTAGTACTATCTATACTATAATTGCTATATTTAGTATTATTAGTACTCTTAGTGCTATTAGTACTATCTATATTGTAAGTGCACTATTTTGTACTACTATTACTATTAGGACTAATAGCACTATGAGTACCATTAGTACTAACAGTACTGTGAGAAGTTATAATACTAATAGTATTGTGAGTACTATTAGTACTATTATTACTCTCAGTGCTATTAGTACTATTTGTACTGTCCAGATTACTATAGGATTATTTACTACTATCTCAAAGCATCAACAATGTCTAGTACTATGCAATACTATTTAGTACAAGCTACTATCTATACTGTAATTGTAATATTTAGTACTAATATTACTAACAGTATTAATATTACTATGAGTAATTGTTATGGCTCACCCTAACCCTCCTTGAAACACATCCAAAAAGAGATTACCTGGTAAACCACAACTCTCGTGTGAGGATCTTTCCAATGATCGAGCTCGTAACCCTCGAGGTCTCCAAGCTCTACAACTCCTTGAGAAGCAATTCCACCGTGTCTTCCACGAGCGTTGTCACACTGCCGCGTTGCACTACCAGTCCTCGTCCCTCCTCTCACCTCACTTCACTCACACACACTCACTAGCATGCATTAGGGAGAGAGATTAGCAAGAGGATTAGCAAGAGCGAGACTCAATTGCACAATGGGAGAGTATGTTGTATTATGAGAGAAGTTCACTTATATACATGGCCATAAGTGTTCACACTCACTTAAACTATGGCCGGTTGGGCAATTTAGGCTCATAAGAGGCCTAATGCTATTACAATGACTACTCTCATAATATATCCATGAAGTACATCACTTAGGACTTCATCCTGACTTACTACCACATACTCTTAAAGGGGGAATCGCCATAAATACTCCATCACACCATTACCGGTGCCTATCCAATTTGTAGCTTTGGACACTATTGCTTGATATCTTGAATATATGACCCTTTGGTGTATCAACCGTGACTCCTTGATGTAAGAAACCTTTTGAGACAATGATGAAAAATAGGTTTTAGGACCTCCCCTTTCATTTGGGAGGTTCCTAGCATATGCCATTTTCCAAAAAAATATCTCTAAGAGGTCGTTCACGTGCGTATGGCACCTAAGCTAATTAGGGAAAATGGACACCTGTTCATCCAACGAAGAGTACGCCAAGCCTCTTGAGGCTATAACGGACTGTGGGAAAGTATAAAAAGCAAAAAAAAAAAGGTGATTACTTAAAGGAGCATTTAGAGAGGGATTGCCTGAAATACATAAGCATACAATCGTAAACTCGTTTTTTGCGTTTTGCATATGTCAGGTGATAATTATTATCCATTTAGGGTGGTTGGGTGGGTTCTAGTTTCTTGATTGGTCTATGTGGTGCACTGAGCCAAGAGTAAGAACTTTTCTCATCCTCACTTAGTGATGTACGAGAACTTGTTTCATTCTCGGACTTCCTTTGGTTTGTCAGTTTTTCACTATGTTTACCCATGCGATGAGATGGAATTTTCTTTTGGGTTTTTATATCTTGTGTCGCACATATGGGTGTTGAAGTTTGTGTTGTAGTCTTTGATGTGGATGCTTCTGCATCATGTATAGCTTTTGGCTTTGTCTATTTTATGTCTCGTTTTGGGTTTACTTCTACCAACTCCTTTTTCCTGTCTTTTACTTCGACCTTGGTTTCGAGAGTCTGTTGTCCTTTGTTTTTCTTGGGTTTAGAAGGTTTTGTTTTCTCTTTTGGGTTCTGTTTTAAAGCATGTTCTTCTATCCATGTTGAGGTATTGTCTTTTACACTCTTCCTGATTGTTTGTTGTGCCTTAGCTTGTAAGCGTGTAAGCACATTCAAGGGCACCGTGGCCAATTCTCCATTTTGTACACTTAAGATGTTAAGGGTTATATTTTGTGAGACAAGTTGCATTGAAGCAACTCGTCTTGGGCAATCTTGGAGCATGTGATCAATGCCACACTGTTCACACATTGGACGTAAGGTGTTACTGACTATGGGCATGGAAGTGTTCCAAACTGTGCAGTCTACCACCTTGTGAGGTCCACGATAATAGAAATACTAAAGTGTCCGATTAACTGTCTCTTGAGCAAGGACACTTTTTAGTATGATGGTAAAAGGTTTTACAATAGATGCAGTATAGAAAAACAGGTGCCTTGTATGCACAATGAGGATTGGGATAGTCATAGTGATTGCATTCAACACAAGGCATTTCGCTCATCCCTTTTATAGGCATTAAGAATGTCTGGTTTTGAAGGTTTTCATCCTCTCTTCCGAGATGTTGGCTATAAGGTTTTAAGCAAGGCTGTATAAAATTTTGGAAATGTCAATTCCGAGATCTATCTTTCTTTTATTGATCGAATGTTTCCGGATTGGATACAATGATCAAGTTATGTAAGCTGTTATTCTTTAAGCCCATCATGAAACATCTCCTCAATTGAACATCGTTTAATTTTTCCCATGACTCACAATGTGAGTTCAAGAGTTTTATCCGAAGGATAAAATCTCTAAAATGGATTCATTTGGTTGACGCTCAATTAAATAGAGTTATGTTGTTGCACTCCATCGATCACCTTGTCTGGAAAAGCCATGTATAAAAGCTGATTTCAAAGTTTTGAAGTTGGTCTTGATCGTCGCCGCCGGCATCAATGCGATGAACCATCGACTAGCTTTTCCCTCTAAGCATAAGTTCAACGCATGTCCCTTAGTGGGGCAGTTTAGATTTCCAAAGGCTTTATATCTCTGTTCAAACTTTTGAATGAATTGAACAAGGTCTGTTGTTCCATCATATTTGCCCATTATTTTAGAAATTTGTACGGCCATATTTATGTATGAGTCATTGAGACCGTATTGTGAGTGCTCTTGTTGGACGAGACACTGAGTCCTTGGGCCACCCCCCTCCTTAGACTAGTCAGTATGTCCAAGGTGTGGGCATCCAGGAAAGGGTTGGTACTTATAAAATTTGCAGGAATGTTAGGCAAGGGGCCAAAGCCTAGTGGAATTGAAGTGACAAGGGGTGACATGCTTGTTTAGGCATGGTCAATGGCATGGGGAGGTGAATTGGCAGCATGGATCGAAGATGTCAGCCATTGGGTTTAGTCCTTGTGTAATTACAAGTAATCCCTCTATTCTAGCCATGTCAGAGTTAATGAGAAGGAATCTTTTTTTTGGCTTTTTATACTTTCCCACAGCCCGTTTATAGCCTCAAGAGATTTGACATACTCTTCGTTGTTAGATCAAACAGGTGTCCGTTTGTCCTAATTAGCTTAGGCGCTATACGCACGTGAACGACCTCTTAGAGATATTTTTTTCAAAAAAAGCATATGCTAGGAACTTCCCAGGATGGAAGAGGAGGTCCTAAAACCTATTTTCCATCACTGTCTCAAGACGAAATTTTTTTTGAGAATTTTTTCCCTGTTTTGCAGCACGTTTTTTAGGGTGATCCAAAATGAATTTTTGTCGTGTCGTGAACTTCTATTTCATGCCGTGAAACAGTCTTCACGCGTGAACCGAGCTTCACGTGGGATTAAATTTTAATTTTTTTTCTTTTTTTTAATCGCATGAACTGCTGTTTCACGTCGTGAAACACTCTTCACGCGTGAACCAGACTTCACGTGGGATTAAATTTCTTTTTCTTTTTGGCCACATGAATGGCTGTTTCACTCTGTGAAACACTCTTCATGCATGTATGAAGTGGACTTCATGTGGGATTAAATTTGGTTTTTTTTTGGCCGTGTCGTAAACTGCTGTTTAACGCCGTGAAACATTCTTCACGTGTGAACCGGACTTCACGTGGGATTAAAATCTATTTTTTTTTAAAATTTTTTACCGTGTGAACTGCTATTTCTTCATGCCGTGAAACACTTACGCGTGAATCGGACTTCACTTTTTTTTTTTTACTACCGCGTGAACTGCTATTTCACGCCGTGAAACACTCTTCACGCGTGAACCGAATCGGCTTCACGTGGGATTAAATTATGATTTTTTTTAATGCCGTGAAATGTTGTTTCACATAGTGAACCGGACTTCACGTGGGAATTAAATTTTGATTTTTTTTTTCACATGAACTGTTTCACGCCATGAAACCCTTTTTACGCGTGAACTGGACTTCACGTGGGAATTAAATTATAAATTTTTATTTCTTTTTTATTTTTGGAGTCTAGTGGGAAATACAAATTTTCCTTTTTGGGGGGGGATATTTTTTGAATTTAGAATGAAAGGGATAGGGTATTTTCCCAAAAAAGGTAAGTGGAATCAAAAAAGTCAACCCTTTAATGACACACCTTACACCCTTCATAAATGACCCCTACAATGGACAAATTGACAACTTATGAGCATCTTCTCATTGAATGCTCATTAGCCTTAATGAGTTATTTAAACAAGTGATTAAGGGTTAATCTAAGATTAATACTTTCACTAATCTTTTCCTTTTTTATACTAATCAAGGACTCTAATTAACCACTAATCCCTAATTAATTCACACAATTGAGCACACCATTAGGTAGAGTAAGGAAAAACTAATCCATGTGCATCAACAATTGTATAAATTAATCTAAATTAGAGGATTCATTAGACTCTTAATTATAATCTCCTTTTTAAGGTAAAATTAAGCAAAGACAGTCTAATTTCTCCAATTGATCAAACAAATGATGTGATTAGGTGTTTCGATGCATCTAGATGCTCTCAAAATACTCAAAAACCCCAATTTTGACTACTTATATGATCAATTTAGACCCCAATTAACACATTTTCTAATTTTTTAGTCTCTTTGAACAAGATTAATCACTCTTAATGACAAAAACCAGTCCATTAAGAGAAATTAGTCAAATTCAAGAGTTTTTTGATGGTTTTAAGAAATTTTTTGCAAGATTAAGCTACTCCTAATGCTAGCTAACACTCTAATCTAAACAATTTCAAGAAAAAACACACAATTAAACTAAAATTAATGATCTTAGATCTATGTTTAAACTAAAGAGAGCTAACATTCACTAAAAAATGCGTTAAACCTAATACAAACTATGTGCAAGCGCTAAGAACATGAAAAACAACAAAAATAACAAATTAATCTTAAAATTAAGCAAAAAGCATTCTTTTCAAAAACGAAAAAGAGAACTATTCTACAACAAATCTCACACAAATCACCATCAAATCCACATATTTTTAATGGAAAACCACTAATCAAGATAATAGCCAACGGGTTATGCATAGATTAGAGACAAAATGATGGAAAAAGCCAAGGGATGGCTCCCTGACAGCGGTGCCAAAAATGTTATGGCTCACCCTAACCCTCCTTGAAACACATCCAAAAAGAGATTACCTGGTGAACCGCAACTCTCACATGAGGATCTTTCTAATGAACGAGCTCATAAACCTCGAGGTTTCCAAGCTCTACAACTCCTTGAGAAGAAATTCCACCGCGTCTCCCCTGCAAGAGCATTGTCACACCGTCGCGTTGCACTACGGGTCCTCCTCCCTCCTCTCACCTCACTTCACTCACACACACTCGCTGGCATGCATTAGGGAGAGAGATTAGCAAGAGCAAGACTCAATTGTACAATGGGAGAGTATGTTGTATTATGAGAGAAATTCACTTATATACATGGGCATAAATGCTCACACTCACTTAAACTATGGCTGGCCGGGCACTTTAGGCTCATAAGAGGCCTAATGCTATTATAACGACTACTCTCATAATATATCCATAAAGTACATCACTTAGTACTTCATCCTAACTTGCTACCACACGCTCTTGAAGCGAGAATCGCCATAAATACTCCATCACACCATTACGGGTGCCCGTCGAAGTTGTAGCTTTGGACACTATTGCTTGATATCTTGAATGTATGACCCTACCATGACTCCTTGATGTAAGATAATGGATGTAGCTCTTGTTAATCCTAGAATTGGATTAACAATAGTAATAGTACTAATACTACTATGAGTACTATTAAGACTATTAGTAGTCTCAGTACTATCTGTATTGAAATTGCACTATTTAGTACTAATATTACTATTAGTACTAATAGCACTATGAGCACTATTAAAATAGATAGTACTGTGAGGTTATATTAATACTAATAGTAATGTGAGTATTATTCATACTTTCAATGCTATTAGTACTATTGTATTGTCCAGATTACTATAATGCAATTCATAACATAATAGTATTATATATTACTATCTCAAAGTATCTATACTGTCTATTACTATGTAGCACTATGTAACGACACAAGATTAAGTACTATAGTACTACACTTTAGATAAAAGTGTTTAGTATATGGTTCTATTTAGTGTAAGATGTTACTAAATTATTAGTATTGAATGAGTTTATTAGTACTACTTAGCACTACTTAGTACTACTTAGTACTTGATAGTGCTTAATTAATAATAGGTTTTAGTACTAGATGGCATGTGAAGAAACTTTTAACAAGATAAGTTGTGGTGTATCTACAATTGTTTAGTATTGATGGAACCAATATTGGATGGCACTATTTATTGATATTTAAATGTAAATAGTACTTAATGGATGAGACTATTGAGTACTAAAATGCTACTAATTAATATATCGTTAAGTGTACATTATTCTATAGAAGTGCTACATGTGAAGCCCCAAGAGGTCAAGTTTTTGTATTAATTAGTTATATTTATTACGTTATAGTACTATTTACTCCAAGAAATGGCCAAGATGTACCTCTATGACCTCCATAAAATGGGTAGGAAGTTCTTTATATTGCTTTCACCCAATCCTCTTTTTTGCATATATCTTTCATTGATGGAGACACCCTTGTATTGTTTATCCCAAAATTTATAGCACACTAGACAACAATCTCATGACTCAATCCGCCATTCCTAGGCCTCTGATCACTAGTAGCCCATTTGAAATCTGGATCACCAATAGCCCATTTGAAATCTGGATCACCAATAGCCCATTTGAAATCTCAAGACTCAATCCGCCATTCCTAGGCCTTTGATCACCAATAGCCCATTTGAAATCTCAGGACTCAATCCGCCATTCCTAGGCCTTTGATCACCAATAGCCCATTTGAAATTTGGATCCTTTATGTTGACATGATGTTTCTAAAAGTTCCTTGGATGAATACAAAGAGCTTTTGCAACTTTAATATCACTAATTTGGTAATGTGTTACTTCTATTGGGGCAATCAGGTGCACTATAGATCTCTTTGCTGTGCCAACTTATCAGCATTGTGCACTCCTATTACATGAACGAGAGACCTCTTCAAGTTCTCCACAATAAGCATTGATACACTATGATTTGGGAGCTTAGCTACATCCACAACCTCTTTAATTTTTGGATGCTGCAACATCCTAGCTAAAATGTAAGCCTTCATGCTCAAGTCAAGGTCACTTGTCTCTTTGTTGAAATGTCACATCATTAACAAAGCCATCACAATTTCTTTACAAAACAAGCTGACGGTTGTATGGAGTAGGATTCCTCTTCACTAAGCTCAATTTCACTTTCGCATTTTGGGATTGAATAATTACTAATGTCTTCATATTCCATTGTGATTGAACTGTAGGAATACATCCTGCAAAACAATTAGTGTTTGATTATAAGTGAAATCAAGACCACTAGGATGTTCTTATATGGAAAAAGTATATACAAAATCAACATGTGAGATAAAGGGAGAGAGATGAGGTACCAACTTGCCATGGAATACACATGTGGAGAGAAAGAAATTGATAGCATAGCCAATAGTAGAGTATACTTGCACCTATGAGAGAGAGAGACAGAGAGAGAGAGAGAGAGAGAGGGCATAACCAAATATTTCATACAGTAGTACCTGTACTTGTGTGATATCCTGAGAGGGAGAGCTATGTGTGGAGAGAGAGAGAGATATATATATACATGGAGGGGGAGAGAGAGAGAGAGAGAGAGAGAGAGAGAGAGAGAGAGAGAGAGAGAGAGAGAAAGAGAGTGCAGCCGTCGATAGTAGAAAGTACCTTCCAAGGACCTCTGTGAGAGCTACAAAGGGAGACCTGTTTGTAGCACCTGCACATGTAGACTTGTGTGAGAGCTTAAGAGGGATACATGCGCGTGTGTGTGTGTTATCAAGAGAGAGGGAAAGAGAGAGAGAGAGAGAGCAATCCAAAATAGAATCACGATTCTATTTTAATAATCCATGACATCATGAGGCATAAGGGCATTATGAGGCGACATGAGGATAAATCCTTGAGGATAATTTAATTTTAAAATTTGGTGGCCACTTTACATTTTTACCTTTATTAGCATGAATTCAATAAAATTTAGTACTTAAAGCACACTTAGTACTCTGCCATTCTTTGGTCAAAAGGAGTACAATTCTGAACACGCTTTCATGCTTCCACCCATATATATATATATATATATATATATATATATATATATACATACATACATACATAATATACACATGTATATTTATATATATTAGGATTATGGATTATGTATAATGTTGCATATATTCATACATTTATATATAAATATAAATATATAACAAATACACATACACACACACTTACTTATGTGTGCGTGTGTGTGTGTGTGTGCATGTATATATATATATATATGTATATATATATATATATATTGATATATATTTATTTATTCATATACAAAATATATATATTTATGTTGATATATTATATATATGCATGCATATATGTATTATGATATAAAATACACAAATTTTCATAAAAGAGAGAGAGAAAAATATTTATGGAGAGAGAGAGAGAGAGAGAGATTTCCTTTATAGAAAAAGGAAAAAAAAAAAGAGAATGAAGCATGCATGTGTGTACACAAACACACTTTCTATCTGTCTCTTGACATATACTCGCATAGCCACTCATGCATATCATATATACATACATAATCCATAATCATAATATATATAAGTACACACACACACACACACACACACACACATAATCCATAATCCTTATATATATACACACATACATACATAATCCATAATCATAATATATATAAGTACACACACACACACATAATCCATAATCCTTATATATACACACACATACATACATATATTATCTATGTGTATATATATACATATACACACACACTCGGGGGTTTCACCTAAAAATATGTAAGGATACCACGTGAGTTCAAAAGAAGGGTCCCATGATGAACCATGCCTGCACATCTAACTTATCTGAGTCGGGGCAGTGCCAACACTCCAACTCCATAAGCAGAATCATGCTGCCCTCTCAAGACGGAAGCAACTCCATGTCTCTCGGCTAGCTATTCCGGGGAGAATACGGAACAGAACATAGAGCAAGGTAGATCATAGTGTAGCTTGGTCAGGACTGCTAATAATCAGAAGCTAGCAGCACCAGAAAGCAGAAGCCGATCAACCTGGCCTACTAACCCGAGGAGCCGGAGGTGATGTGGACCGGGTGGGAGGACACAAACTAACTGTGCATTTGATACGGATTAGCAATCGGATGAAACCATGATGCGGAATCCACCCAGTGGATGGATCTTATGGGACTTCTTGTGAAGGTGGTGGAGGTGGCTTCTGTCAATTCCGACTCACTAGACTTCTCTACCATGTAGTTCCGGTGAGCCCACTTTCTAGAGTCTGAAGTTGGAGTGTGGGTCGAATCAGATCCAATGTCCGAGTCGGATCATCCACAGTCAAAGCTGAGTGGCAAATCCAAGTCACCTCTGACTTTAGCAGGTTTCCATTTTATATTTCTCTCAAGTTAATAATTTCCTTTAACACATTCTAAGGCGGTGTTCCCATGCGATGTTGTGGTGGGCATGATGTTTTCCATGCATGGTGTTTTACCTCTCTTTTTTATCCGACTTTGAGTCGTGTGGGCAGCTTGATTTCATACATTGCCTGGACCTTGGTATAGAACCAAGATCTCCTTGTAGTGTGTAGGTTGGGTCTCGTGTCAGTGTGGTGCACCATTCATGAGAGCCCCACTTCTCATCATTCGGGATGGGTAAGAAGAAGAAGAAAAAGTGGTGTGAGATTTTCTTAGAGAGGGATCATAAAACATCAACGTGCCCATATTTGTGTAAGCCTTGTCCTTAAGGGGGAGGATTGTAGAAAATGGTGTATGCACAATCTGGTAGAGGAGTTGTATGGCATCATTAAATCCTTGAAAAGGGCATCATCATCTAGGAGAATGGAGAAAGCTAGGGAAAAAATAGAGCATTATTCATGTGCATTAGATAGTGCTTATGAGTGGCATCTTGATCCTGAGGGGCGTAGACGGAAGTCTTGTTCAAGCTGGAGGAGGATAGAGATTTTAAGATTAGCAATGGAGGTGTTAGAGGAGGCATATGAGAGAGATTCTGACTCAAATGAGAGTGACGAGGATGTTGGCATTGTTTATCATGATGTTGGGATGGATATGGTGGAGGTTAAGGGTGCATTGGAGAACCAGGAAGGTGGGAAATGCCAGGAGGAGTTCTCCGATGTCCCTAGCTTTGCATTGGATGGATCCCAGGGTTTGACAGATGGGCAACATTGTTATGATGATGTGCATAGAGTGGAGTCTTTTGTTATGATGGCAACACATGGTTTTTGTGGTCATTCCCTGGCTTATGTTCTCATGGAGAGAGGAGGAGAGTATGTGATTCCTTTTCAGTGGAGTTGATGTCACCACATGATGTAGTTTGTGATATGGTTGATGATAGCAAAAGTTCCTCTTGTCTTCATGATGATATTGTGATTATGGATATTGCTCCCACATCTACATGTGTGGATGTTCTACATGATATTGTGATTATGGATATTGCTCCCACATCTACATGTGTGGATGTTCTACATGCTCAAGATGATGTGCTTCACGATGCTATTTCTCTCATGGTTCATGAGGAGGATGTTTCTCACATGGATACTTTAGTTCTTGATGGTTATCCCGAGGAGCTAGCTTTGGCTACTAGCAATGTTGCAGATGTGTATATATATATATACACACACACACATATATATATATATATGTATATATGTACATATCATATATATATACATACATACATACATACATATATATGTGTGTGTGTATGTGTATATATATATATGTACACACACACACACACACACACATATATATATATATATGTACACACACACACACACACATATATATATGTATATGTATATATATTCAATACATGTTAATATAAAAACTATATATAGTTTTTTATATTAACAAGTACTTAATTTGTGTGTGTGTGGGTTTGTGTATAGTAGATTGTGCAAAAGTAGAGAAATTTGAGAAAATAAAGATTTGAAAATGTGAGAAAGAGAGAAAAAATACTACTTGATATGATTCATATTTAAAAAAAATGTGTGACACAGTTAAGGAGATGACTTCTGATAACAACAAAGTTGTTGTTCCAAATAAAAAAGATGCCATTCCTAATATCATGTTATGTTTCCCAATGAGAACATTGTAGTCTCTGTGCATTTAAGGGTGGTTGCGAGATGAGGTTATCTAGTTTCATGTAGCGCCCTTGGCTTTCGCTGGAAAACAGGCATTTTTTCAAGAAGAATAGCCAATCTCTCATAGTTAGCCAAGGAGTTTCACTTCAAGGTCTTCTAACGAAACATCATATACAAAGTTGGGCACCTAAAACTATAATCTGATTGAATATCCAATAATTACAAATCCCCTTTTCTTTGGGAACCAAGTTTGTATACAGGCCCTGTCCTAGGTTTAGACAGGTACAGTGAATGTGAGTAAATTGCCTATAACTTTTACATTATTACTCATATGATGTTCCCACTTTGCATATCACAAATACAAATAACATAGAGCTTAACTTGATTTATCGAGTAATTTTTGATGTGTTCTACTATTTTCTATATTATTTAAAAGGTATTAGAATTGTTAAAAAACATACTATTTTATCTTCCCACCACATCTACCATTTAAAATGCTCAAATTGTATGGATCTAGTGATGATTAGATTGGGAAAGATTAGTATAATGTGGGTATAAGGTAAAATTACAAATCTAACGGTTGGATTTTTGCAGATTTACTTTGGAAAATTTATTATGACTATCAGAGGCCCATTAAATCAATAGTAATTTAATTCTAGAAAATTAAATATTGAATCTTTTAATCTAAAAACTCAAGGGATCAATACTCTTGTTGCCATGAATTTATTAAAAAAAATTTGGCTTGAATTGAGTATGGGAAGGTCCATTTTCAATCCTCCCAAGTGAAAATTCCCATATTGTGTCCACTCTCCCCTTTTCAAGTCTAAAACCAATCCTAGTTAGGTTTGGAAATCTAGGCTTGGTAAACTTCACAGCTTAGGTTTCATTCCATGTGTGAGGCTTGGGTAGGCACAAATCTTATATATGCATGCAACTTTATGTCCACATGAGCATCGAGAGGATCCACATAAGCAGCTTGCCACCTCAGCTTGCCACCTCCACCCTCCATGTCAACATGGTCAACCTAGTTGACTCCCCACCTCATCATCCTAGTCATCATTAATGCCACATCATCTTGCCACCTTTGCATGCCACCTCGCACATGGTGACATGGCATGCCACATCATGGAATTGCCACATCAACCATAATAGTGCCACATGTCAAGAGAATGCCACGTGTCATACACGCTTGTGACACGTGGCATCTCTTTCCCACCTCCCCTCTTTTTTCAAAAACATATTTTTGGAAAAGTTAATTTAGTAATTTAGAGAAATAGAATATAGAAATTTAAATAATAAAATATATGTAACTTATTAAATAAAAGAATTTAAAATCACTAATTTTAAAGGATTATATTTTGGGATTAGATCAATAAAAATATTATTAAAGATCATATTATTAATTTAAAAAAAATTAATTTAATATTTCTTAAATTTTTTTTATGTAGAATAAACCTTTGAATAAAATTTAAAAAAAATACTTTATTTAAAAAAAGCAGTTATATAAATATAAAATAAAAGATATCTTTAAAGATATATTTATATATCTAGTAATGATAAATATTTAGACTTGTTAATAAATATTATAAATAATATTAATTTTTAAGTGGATAATAGTTTATCTTTAATTATCTTTATGTTTATCTTAGTTATCCAATCAATCTTAGATAGGAAATCCAATGAGATTTGAAGTGGATAACCTATTTTTCCTATATAATCACACATCTCTAGTACTATCCCACACTTATCTCTAGTACTATCCCATCATTGAGCCTTTATAATATTTTCTCTCTTAGCTTCCTTGAGAATGGGTTCTCAAAGTCGTAGGAGTCGGAAACGTGATAGGACTAGACTCCCCCCCATCCACCAAGTTCAAGAGGGGGAGAGGAGAAGGGTAGCTCGTGAGAGAAAGAGAGAGTGGAGAGCATGTCAACGAGCAACACCTTCCGTTGTTTGGCGATGATCCAAGCCTTGCTCCTCCTCTTCCACTTCCTCTCCCTACGCCCTCTTCCCCTCCACTACCCCTTAGTTTAGATAATCCACATGAACCCGCCCTTCTTGAGTCCTCTCTTCTACAAGAACCCACCCCCCTCCTTTGGGCGCCCTTCGTGTGGATAGGAAAGAACTATCAAAGTCAGGGGCACATCGTCGTGCCCATGCAATCTTCCATTCCTATTTCAAAGACCTCACGCCTTCATCACAGGCATGTGTGCTTGATGCTTTGATTGATCTGCCCAACATGGCCAACTGCAGGGCGCTTTCCGACATTGGAGGTCGAAGAGAGAGGAGAGCTGGCATGGCGGTGCTACAAAGTGTTCGTCATTCCTATATAGTTAACAAGAAGAGGAACTCTGCGGACGCTTTGGCTGCTCGACGGGCTATTGTGGCAGCCATAAGTAGCTCCCAAATGAAGGGTAAGGTTAGTGCCACATCTCGCATCCTTTCCATAGCACCACACGCACTTAGAGTTGGGTCTATTAGGCGACAAAGTTTAGATGCCAATGAGGTTGGTGCTATGTGGGCGAGTAGTGGTCGTGTAGCTAGGCATGATCGCCTACTAGATGAAACCACTAGAACCTTGATAGAAAGTTTTTGGGAGGAGAATTGTCGTGCATCGCCAGTTTTCAAGAAAGCTTTGCGTAAGAGAGTGACAAGAGGAGTGTTCATTGAGCACGGTGCTTGCCTTCTTGAAATGACCCAAACTGAGTTGTATTCTCAGTTTGTGGCTTCGTATCCAGAGCTTAAAATTGGGCAAAGGTCATTTGAGGGGTGTAAGCCTTGGTTTGTGAGGTACTCACGTCAGCGTGACACATGTTGTTGTCGCTACCATGTTGAGTTCAAACATTTTTATGATGTGTTCTGTTCTCTTAGTGGGCATAGAGAGTTGCCTCGTAGTCCACGTGATTTCATCCACTCTCTTTTGTGTGCACGCACGGAGGATGCCCAGTTCCGTAGGATGCCTTGTGTGGAGAGCAATTGCACATCATGTGGTTCACTTGCACATCTACAGATGGTAGATCTTGATGCAAGTGACCAAGAGATAGTGGCATGGCAACGTTATGAGTATGTGACACACCAGCTCCAGAGTGGTGGGCAGTCCAGGAAGTTGCAGCTCGTGGACAAACATACACCACGTTGTCACTTCACAGCCACATTTAGGGAGCAGATCTACCCCTACATACGGCACAGTCATTGTGCCAAGTGGCAGGATCGTCAGTTCCGAGCATGCCTAGCAGAGTTTCCTATTGGTGTGGTCGTGTCTGTGATTGATTTTGTAGAGAACTACACTTTCACACCTTTTCAGGAGATACAATCTGAGTATTACTTCTCAGAGCAGGTAATGGTTATATTTTGTAATATTTGTCTTATGTTTGAGCTACATTACTTATTTGATTTTTTGTGTCCTAAACGTATGTATTGCTTACCTCACCAGGTTGCTATTATGGTCCACATTAGCTATCGACATGCAGAGGCTCATGTAGATGGGATAGCGAGTACCCCCGAGACCCGTGTCATTATTCGAGAGTATCATTTCTATATCAGTGATGATCGTTCACATGATGCACATTTTGTGCAACACTGTTTTCGTCTCCATGACGATTTTTTAGGAGATTGTGGGATCAGACATGTCCAGCGATGGGTTTGGTCGGATGGTTGTGGCGCACAGTTCAAGTCATCACGTCAATTCTATTGGCTCTACAGGTCAGTACTTATGGCTTTCTTACATTTACAATTAAACTAAATTCACTAGAACATCTTAAAGAAAACAATAACTAAGACTATCTTTTATGGATTTATAGGTGGCATGTGCAGTCTAGTATCCCAGTGATTTGGTCATTCTTTGAGACTGGTCACGGGAAGGGAGAGCATGATGGTGCGGGCGCGTGTGTGAAACGTGCCTTGAGGCGTCATCAGCTGCGAGCGACAGGATGCTCAGCGGTTCAAAGATGCGGGCCACGTAGTCGAGTGGTGCTCCCAACATTTGTGTGGGAGTGCAGCAGCATCGTACCCCAAACGTGATGCTCGGATTGTCAGGAGATTTTTTTGGCATGTGGATGGTGGCATGATTGACCGTAGAGCCTCCCATGATTGTGACACAGTACCTGGCACCTTGGGCTTACATTCCATCAGGAGCACGTGCATGGCGGCCCCCACGATTTACACACGACGGTTTGCATGCTTCTATGGAGCATGTATGGATGGCGATTGGTCACATTGTGCCTCGAGAGGATGGGCAAATGCATGGATACAGACATTCCTCTCCCCCGAGCATCCTTCACATCCAAGATGAGCACACAGGTCCTGCGTTCATGGTCAGTTATGATGACCTGTGACAGACTTGCTACAGGAGGGTGATGTATTTGCTGTTATTGCCAGTGAGGGAAATAGCGAGGGAGTAGACTACTATCTGATGAGTTGCACTAGGCCAAAGTGCATGCTTGACCAGGATACAGTGGATGATCATGGGTTTTCTTATGACGCCCATAGCATGATTGTGGCAGGCCGATTCTACCAGTAGATTCGACTTCATCGGGGGAGGTGAGTTCCAGCAGTGGAAGTGGGAGTTAGAGGCATTTCAATTCTCTCATCTAGTGGTTGCTACCAGGCTCACTCTTGTTCGAGTACAGAGCCAAAAACACAGTTCTCACCCTCGTTTTCGGCTTCGAGTGGATGACCATGAGAGCATTCTAGAGCAGTTGAGAGCTAGAGAGGGTGCTGCTGACTAGATCTCTATCTTGATAGTGACTAAACTCAGACTAGCTGGGTTAGCTCACTTACATTGTACTTAGATTTTTGGGCAGTGACTAACCTCATACTAGCTGGGGTAGCTCATTTTCATTCTGATGTACTTATTTGATGTTTATATCATTATGAGTTTTCTCATTATTAAGGATCATTACATTTTAGTTGATGTTCTTGATTTTATTATATTTTTTAACACTTTGGCTATCATATTGTTTGTTGCAAATCTCCATGCCATTGTACCCAAACATGCTCCGATAGGGACCAAACTTTGCAAGCATGTGGGGGTGGGTCCCCCCCTGGACATGCTTGCAAAGTTTGATGTTTATATCATTATGAGTTTTCTCATTATTGAGGATCATTACATTTTAGTTGATGTTCTTGATTTTATTATATTTTTTAACACTTTGGCTATCATATTGTTTGTTGAAAATCTCCATGCCATCGTACCCAAACATGTTCCGATAGGGACCAAACTTTGCAAGCATGTGGGTCCCCCCCACATGCTTGCAAAGTTTGGTCACAATCAGAGCATGTTTGGATTGGTAATTAGCGCCCAGTGCGGGTTTTTGAAGTCTCTTGGTGCTTAAGAGGCCATGGAAAATCCGGGCCTTCCCCATACTATCGTACCCAAACATGCTCTGATTGTGACCAAACTTTGCAAGCATGTGGGGGGGACCCACCTCCACATGCTTGCAAAGTTTGGTCCCCATCGGAGGATACGATGGTATGGGGAAGGCCCGGATTTTCCATGGCCTCTTAAGCACCAAGAGACTTGAAAAATCTGGACTGGGTGCTAATTACCAATCCAAACATGCTCTAATTGTGACCAAACTTTGCAAGCATGTGGGGGAGACCCACCCCCACATGCTTGCAAAGTTTGGTCCCTATCGGAGCATGTTTGGGTACGATGGTATGGGGAAGGCCCGGATTTTCCATGGCCTCTTAAGCACCAAGAGACTTGAAAAACCCGCACTGGGCGCTAATTACCAATCCAAACATGCTCTGATTGTGACCAAACTTTGCAAGCATGTGGGGGGGACCCACCCCCACATGCTTGCAAAGTTTGGTCCCCATCGGAGCATGTTTGGGTACGATGGTATGGGGAAGGCCCGGATTTTCCATGGCCTCTTAAGCACCAAGAGACTTTAAAAACCCGCACTGGGCGCTAATTACCAATCCAAACATGCTCTGATTGTGACCAAACTTTGCAAGCATGTGGGGGTGGGTGCCCCCCCCATGCTTGCAAAGTTTGGTCCCCATCAGAGCATGTTTGGGTACGATGGTATGGGGAAGGCCCGGATTTTCCATGGCCTCTTAAGCACCAAGAGACTTGAAAAATCCGGACTGGGCGCTAATTACCAATCCAAACATGCTCTGATTGTGACCAAACTTTGCAAGCATGTGGGGGGGACCAACCCCCCATGCTTGCAAAGTTTGGTCCCTATCGGAGCATGTTTGGGTACGATGGTATAAGGAAGGCCCGGATTTTCCATGGCCTCTTAAGCACCAAGAGACTTGAAAAACCCGCACTGGGCGCTAATTACCAATCCAAACATGCTCTGATTGTTACCAAACTTTGCAAGCATGTGGGGGAGACCCACCCCCACATGCTTGCAAAGTTTGGTCCCTATCCGAGCATGTTTGAGTACGATGGTATGGGGAAGGCCCAGATTTTCCATGGCCTCTTAAGCACCAAGAGACTTGAAAAATCCGGACTCGGCACTAATTACCAATCCAAACATGCTATTATTGTGACCAAACTTTGCAAGCATGTGGGGAGGACCCACCCCCCCATTCTTGCAAAGTTTGGTCCCTATCGGAGCATGTTTGGGTACGATGGTATGGGGAAGGCCCGGATTTTCCATGGCCTCTTAAGCACCAAGAGACTTGAAAAATCCGGACTGGGCACTAATTACCAATCCAAACATGCTCTGATTGTGACCAAAATTTGCAAGCATGTGGGGGGGACCCACCCCCCCATTCTTGCAAAGTTTGGTCCCTATCGGAGGATGTTTGGGTACGATGGTATGGGGAAGGCCCGGATTTTCCATGGCCTCAAGCACCAAGAGACTTGAAAAACCCGCACTGGGCGCTAATTACCAATCCAAACATGCTCTGATTGTGACCAAACTTTGCAAGCATGTGGGGGGGACCCACCCCCCCATGCTTGCAAAGTTTGGTCCCCATTGGAGCATGTTTGGGTACGATGGTATGGGGAAGGCCCGGATTTTCCATGGCCTCTTAAGCACCAAGAGACTTGAAAAATCCGGACTGGGCGCTAATTACCAATCCAAACATGCTCTGATTGTGACCAAACTTTGCAAGCATGGGGGGGACCCACCCCCACATGCTTGCAAAGTTTGGTCCCCATCGGAGCATGTTTGGGTACGATGGTATGGGGAAGGCCCGGATTTTCCATGGCCTCTTAAGCACGAAGAGACTTCAAAAACCCGCAGTGGGCGCTAATTACCAATCCAAACATGCTCTGATTGTGACCAAACTTTGCAAGCATGTGGGGGTGGGTGCCCCCCCCATGCTTGCAAAGTTTGGTCCCCATCAGAGCATGTTTGGGTACGATGGTATGGGGAAGGCCCGAAATTTCCATGGCCTCTTAAGCACCAAGAGACTTGAAAAATCCGGACTCGGCGCTAATTACCAATCCAAACATGCTCTGATTGTGACCAAACTTTGCAAGCATGTGGGGGGGACCCACCCCCCCATGCTTGCAAAGTTTGGTCCCTATCGGAGCATGTTTGGGTACGATGGTATGGGGAAGGCCCGGATTTTCCATGGCCTCTTAAGCACCAAGAAGACTTGAAAAACCCGCACTGGGCACTAATTACCAATCCAAACATGCTCTGATTGTGACCAAACTTTGCAAGCATGTGGGGGGGACCCACCCCCTCATGCTTGCAAAGTTTGGTCCCTATTGGAGCATGTTTGGGTACGATGGTATGGGGAAGGCCCGGATTTTCCATGGCCTCTTAAGCACCAAGAGACTTGAAAAATCCGGACTGGGCGCTAATTACCAATCCAAACATGCTCTGATTGTGACCAAACTTTGCAAGCATGTGGGGGGGACCCACCCCCACATGCTTGCAAAGTTTGGTCCCCTTCGGAGCATGTTTGGGTACGATGGTATGGGGAAGGCTCGGATTTTCCATGGCCTCTTAAGCACCAAGAGACTTCAAAAACCTGCACTGGGCGCTAATTACCAATCCAAACATGCTCTGATTGTGACCAAACTTTGCAAGCATGTGGGGGTGGGTGCCCCCCCCATGCTTGCAAAGTTTGGTCCCCATCAGAGTATGTTTGGGTACGATGGCATGGAGATTTTCAACAAACAATATGATAGCCAAAGTGTTAAAAAATATAATAAAATCAAGAACATCAACTAAAATGTAATGATACTCAATAATGAAAAAACTCATAATGATATAAACATCAAATAAGTACATCAGAATGAAAATGAGCTACCCCAGCTAGTCTGAGGTTAGTCACTGCCCAAAAATCTAAGTACAATGTAAGTGAGCTAACCCATCTAGTCTGAGTTTAGTCACTATCAATGGCAACCCAATCAAAATCGTCATCTCTAACTGCCGGTCGACGTGCGCGTCGAGGCTGCTGTGCACGTCGAGGAGGCTATGTCGGCTGCGGGGGTCGTCGAATGTCTGTGGGGAGGTCTGCCTCAAAGGCAGGATCGTGAGCTGGTGCCGGTGTACTCGGGAGCTCACGAGTTCCAAAAGCTGCTATGGCCCTCTCTCTCTCTCTACGTTGTGCTAATGCAAGACGCCTCTGTCTGTTAACCCAAAATCTATAATCTGCAATGGTACGTGTCTGCCACTCTGCTCGTGTAAGCTCCTCTGCTGTAAGGCACACTGCTCATGAGAAGCAGCACTGCTGCTAGCACCATCACCCGAGGTGCCACTAGGACCTGCACCACCCACGCGCTCATATGCTGTGATCTGGCTCTCATGTAGGACTCTCTGGTAAGCATCAAACTCATGTGAGCTCCACTCTATCTCAGGAGGCACCTCAGGCTCCTGGGCTCTATCGTCGAAGGCGTCGAGTCCCAAGTCAATAGCTGATGTAAAATCAATAGGCCTGCCAGTCCTGGCATCTACTCGAACGAGGCCTGGGTGAAGATCATCGATGCCCAAAACCCTGTACGTTGCTAGGTCGACGCGTGCACGGCAGGAGGGGCATGCTGAGAACCGGACTAGCTCCTGGGTGATGCAAGACAAGTGGAAAATATGTCCACATCCCAGGGCATATCCACCTGTACTATCAATGTCCTCGATACATAAAGCGCAGCACGCATCACGTAGGAAGGGTGGTGCATCCTGCGTGAGAGGTCGTCGAGAAACCTCTGTTTGACAGGCCGTGGATATAAAGGTAGGTAAGGCACTGTCACGTCTGAGGATCTACGAAACTCTCGAACATGTAGCATCAACTGCTCTGCCCTATGCTGGGCAATCTGCTCCATAATCTGATGATGTTGTGCCTCAGCTCTAGAGCTCTCTACCTCGGTCCGAGCTTACGCAAAAAAGTAAAGCATTAAAATAATTGATTAGTCTCTCATTAGGTATTACTTAAAGAAATTTATAACTTAGGACCTTAATTATAACTCTTTTACGTGCAAGAGAAACCTACCTGCTGCTGGATGTCGGACTCTCTCAGATGTTGTGCCTCTGCAGTAGCTGCCTCTGCCATCTGTAATGCAGCTCTGAGGTGGTCAATCTTCGCTCTCGCCTCTACCAACTCCTGAGTGAGTCTCTCAGTGGTAGGTGTGGGAACCTACGTGACACAATCAACCATGCTGCTCATGTAAAAATATAGAAAAGTATATATAAACATGTAGATAAATGACCAAAAAAACTTAAGACGTAATATATATGTAAATACCTCGACATCTGTCGTCGGTATAGATCGTGAGAACAGGTGCACCACGTGCTGGATGCTCTCCGTGGTACTCCGTACGTCAATTCCGACCTGGGTGCCAAGAGCCTCTACTATCGACAATGGCACAAATGAAGGATCTGTGGTAGGTGCTACACGAAGGGCTGGTGGAGGCCGCCTACCCTGGTCCTGGAGACGGCCTCGGCCAGCACCACCACCCGGACGATGGCTGGTGTAATCCACCTCCTCCCCTAAGACAAACTCCGCATATAACTGCTTTGTGAAGTATATGGGAATCTGGCGGTTGTTCGGCATCCTCCCATATGTGGCAACATATCGACTATAGATATGTGCCGCCATACGAGGATGCGAACACCGCGAAATAGTAAGGGGCTTGCCCGCCCCAGGCCTCATCCCACGACTATCGAGGAAAAGATCTAGGTAGGCTCCATCCCTAATAGGAGCAAGATCACAGACCTGACGATATGTCAGGCCATGTGACACAGGAGCAGTGCGATGGTGGGCTATCCACTCATCTACATAAACAATATCGTGAAGGCTACGAAGGGACGCAAGCATCGCCTCCAAGTCTGCCACGATATGTAATGTAGACGGTGTGTCTCTAGCACTCCTACGGATAGCCGCTAACTCGCGGTCTATCTCCGTGCGATGAGGTCCGCAACAATAGATGAGCGGCCCTCCTCGTGGCCCTCCTCGTGTGACTCCATGCTAAAACCTAAGCCAAACACAAAGGTCCAATGTGAAGGGTCTAATGTAAAGGGTCTAATGCTTAGTGCTAAGTAGCACTAATGAAGCTATAAAACAATGCTAATGGGCTCACTAATGCTAATCTAAATCAACAAGGAGAGTGAAAACGACTTGTGACAATGAGGCAAAAAAAAAGTTTTTCGATTTTATAACCTCGATCGAGGTTCGGTAACATCATGCAATTTAGGGTTTGCAAGATTAACGCTCTGGATATTAGGGTTAGTGCAACATACGGCCAAGATACACACTTAATTTTAGGGTTGGGGGAGGATCGATGGCTAAGATTTGATATTACTATCTCGTTCGAGGTACATGGACGGCCACGATTTAAAGTCATTACCACGACAAGGTATGTCGACGGTCAAGATTCATTATATACCTCGATCGAGATATTTAAACGGCCGAGATCGCATCTTCCAACGTACGTGAATGGACAATATAGATTGCGTTTACGTATCTCGATCGAGATAATTGGACGGTGGATATTGCATCTACGTATCTCGATCGAGATATTTGGACGGTGCAGATTGTATCTCTGTATCTCGATCGAGATATTTGGACGGTTGAGATTTGATCTCAGTATCTTGATCGAGATATGGGGACGGTGGAGATTGTATCCCATTACCTCGAACAATGAATGGTCGCGATTTGATGTTAATTTCTCGTTCGAGATACGTGGACGATGGAGATGTGCTAGTCAAATATGCCTAGGGGGATACAGCGTGGCCCTGATGTGGATCCGAGTGGCATAGATATCTCGATCGAGATAATGTGGTGGTGGTGACATGTATTGGTGACATGGATGACGCCTGGAAACCTGGACCTGCTAGTGTGGCATTAGTTGGCATCTCGATCGAGATATGTCGATTTAGGCTCGGGAGGCACGTGTCGTGTTTTAATTCGCGACACTATCACGATCGAGGTACTCCGCCCGAGATGCATGGATGTCCCAATTTTAGAGAGAGTGAATGAAAGTGAGTACCCTCATCTTGCAACCACCCTTAAACAGCTTGCAAGGAGGATGGTTGTAATTCGTGCCACCAACAAGCCACCCAAGCAAAATGTTATTACATTACAAAGCATTTGAAGTCCATTTAAGAGATATGCACGCTTGCTGAAGGCAAGCGTGCCATATTTAAACTATCTATGGATCTAGATCCATGGAATGAGTATGAGGATATTGAGAGAGGATATGGAAATGTCCTCCAAAACTCTCATTGCTAGCACTACTAAGATAGAAGGTGATTTAAGGGTAAAACATAGAAAGCTTAATATATTCTAAATTTCTAAAAAAGAAGAATATACAAACCCTTATGTATCCAACTAATAAATTATATCATGCTACTTTATGTAATAATGGGCCAAGTGCAAAAAGCCAAAATAGAGAAGTCTTTATAGCATATCATGTGCGAGGCATTGTAGGACGATCTAACGTATGACTTATTCTGGTCATTATAGCCTTTAGCCTACTCAAAATGACTTTAAGAGTTAGCATCTCAATGTGCAATAGGGTAACTTGCTCCTTAAGGCATTGACTTGAAGCCTACACCCTTTGTTACACAATCAACCCTTCATCACTTCCCCACATAAGATGTTGCATGCACCCACGACGGTCAGATCCTGCATAATCTCTCACACCACACGTTGGAAAGGAGAGCTTCGGTATGCGCAGGTTCACCGTCTTTTGGTATTTCCTAATCTCACGGAGAGCCACAGTGCCAGGCTTCCACCTACGCTTGTGATGCTGCTAGGTGGTTGGACGGGGGATACTCCACGTCCCACCTTGGGGGGCCACAGTCTCCTAGCAGTTTGCTTGGTGCCAGCCATGCTCTTGGAGGTGAGAGAGAGAAATGAAAGATGAGAAATTATTTGAAATGAGGGTTACTTCCATACTTATAGATGAAAACTTATATATTTTCTAAATTAGCTTAGTACATAAATTTGATACTTTTTAATTTTTAAAAAAAGTTTTCCTTATCAGAACAAGCTCTAATTTTATGTGTACATATAAGTATCATGGAACACCTCCTATATAAAATATCAACCCCATCAGCGGTTTGTGGGACCTTGTCCGAAGGCTCGCATGTATAGACTTTTGGTATTAAAAAAAGAAGGCCTCTACACAATAGCCTTTGGACAAGGAACCTATAGGCCTTTGATAGGGATGATATTTTATCTTAGACATGTAAACTATATGATCTATGCTGCACAGAATAAATTTCAACCCATTCTGATCATTGCACACCATGTATCAATTGTTTTTAGGGAAAAAAATATTATCGTATAAAATAGCACTTGCACATGCACATGCATGCTCATAATGTAAGCCACATGATCTATGCACAGAACAAATTTCAACCCATTATGATCTATGCACACCGTGCGTCAATTTTTCCTACACATGCACAAATAAAAAAGCACCTACACATGCACATGCACTTTTTGCAAATTTTTTTCCACGAAAATATAAGAATATACACTAACATTAGAAATGAAGAAAACTCAAAATATTCAAATCAATGGGCAAGTCTGGTACACGACATTGGAAACAAGGAAACTTAAAATATCCAAATCCGGTACATCCCCATAAAGTACTACAACTAGTTGAGTAGAACCTGAAAACACAAAACGATACAGGAGCATTTACACTGCTCTTCAAACCATGTCATGGGTAAGGTTGAATGCATCACTATTGTTACGAATTCTACGAACAAGAGTGAGATCTAAGGGCTTGAGTGTGATGCACCAGGCATGGATGCCTAACAAGTGACCATCATGCATGAGATCCACCAAGTAACTTTCAACCGCCTCTTGAAGAGCAAGCAACGCTTGGGCTGACCATCACTCCACATTATATGCTTGATCTCTTGAAAAGTACTTGTAGTGATTTTCCCTTTGTAGATCTTGCAGTATTTCTTGCACCAACCTGGAGAAAGGCGCCTTGGGTATAATCAACTCAGGACTCTTCTGAAAGCTCCTAATTTCACGAAGAGCGATGGTTCTTGGTCTCCATCTTCTCTTCTTATCCGTAGGTGGATGAGCTTTCCTAGCTGGAGCAGCGGGAGGAGCTTGACCTTCATCATTATCAGTGTCAGTACGTTCACTAGATCCGGATGAATGAACTAGTGTCTTGGAAGGCATCTTGTTTGCTCTTTGCTTAGTATGCGCCATACTCATAAGCTAGAAGGAATGGAGATAAATGAAAGAAGTGCCTTTATTTATAAATGAAACTTACTATAAGTTATTGACACTTACTTTCAAAAAACATCAACACTATCAAAAAGTTATCCATGTTGACTTTAGTAAACACTTATTTTGAAAAAGTTATCCATATTAAGTCCATATTGACTTTAGCAAACACCTATTTCTTCAAAACATTGGATTTCTCCAATACTCTCATAAACATAAAATGTTATTTCATAATTACAATTCTATCGATATTTCCATTTTCTACCAACTCTCTCTTAGGTTATCAACCATTCTGCATGATGTTCTTTGGCCATGCTATTTTCATATCTTGCTTTCCTCACTTTATATATTTCCCTGCGAATAGCTTTTGTATCATTGGATTTGGACTTTATTAATTTGTCCTCATATCTTATCTCTATTCTCCTACACCACTATTGGAGTAACTGCCTCATAGGATTGGAATCATTGATTCCATCTCCATGAGCCATTGCTTTTTGGAATCCACATTGAGTTTGCCAATGAGATCGCTCCATAAGACCATATTAGGGAGTTTGGGAAAATCCCAATTCCCATTTTGCAAGATCGTAAAATTGGGGGCATGGTGAATCCTTTTAAGATATTGTAAAACCCCCTCATGTAACATATCATTGGAAAGCTCATGAAGAGTAGGTTCTAAATCCACATTCTCCGACAAATTTGAAATTGGTATGCTCAAGATACACCAAAAAGTAGATTGAAAAGAAAATTCCCAAAGTAACGTGATTTTTTCAAACTCCCTAATATGGTGTTCCTTGCCTTGTGTGGACCATATCGCCAGACTTCCTTGGTTAGCAAAGTATGGACCATGAGTCTCAAGTATGTGCTACATTAAAAAACACAAGAACCACAATTAAACTCAAAATATTACATTCATAATTTATTATAAAAATGAAATAGAGACCACTCTAACCATATAGTGTGTAATACAATTTGAAGTCCATGCCTCTGTCATCATTGAGTTATGAAAGTTTACAACCGCCTCTTTAAATGCATTGGCATCATCAGAATTGAATGTCATCTTTTGTTAAAGCGGTGCTAATTTATCAAGTGCAATCCACACATTTGCCTTTGCTATCCATGTATGTCCCTCATTGCTCCGATCAGGGACAACCATGTGTAGTTTTTTCCATGCTTCGTACTTCTCTAGTTATTTTACAAGAAACTTATCATCTTTATCTCGTGGTGTGGAGATAAGAATTTCCTAGCCTTCGCTCCCCCAAAACATGGTTTGCATGGCAAATTTCCACTCTTTCCTGACTTTTTCTCGTCCTTTTTTATTTCCACTTGGCCCTGGTGCAATCCAACATCAGACAAGACTTGTTCTACCTTCTTGCATGTTGCATCAGCATCTGAAGTAGGCTGTAACTTGTGGACAAAACACACGTACTCAAACACCAACTTCTCTATTATCCTTACTATTATGCAATGCAAGGTGCAAAAGAGGACCCTTGTTAAGGGTATTTCTAAAATAGGATCCCACTTAGGATCTAATGGCACCAACATTCCATTTCTTTGAACACAATGGTCACCTGTTGGAGCACCACGTTGTCTTGTCCTTGCAATCCATTGTTTCTTCCCATCGTTGCCTTTCTTTCGGGATTGTGTGCAATATGAGCAAGGGAACTCAGCTGATACTGAATTTGAAACACCAAACATACATTTCAATGTTTTCAATCGCCAGCAAGATGCCATTCTACCTTGTATTTACACCAAATCCATCAACATGCAAAACTTCACCATTGTTTTGTCATCATACAATATCTGGTATCTCTGTTAAGTTTAAAAAAATCTTAAGTACTTCATGGTACTCCTTTGGTACCTTAAATGCAACAAGCCACCATAATTCATTCTCCGATTGCACACTGAAATATTTTGGATGTTTTGAATTGATGCTGGGATCCAATGCCCTATTCATTAGTGTTAAGCTAACACGTTCAAGAATTTTTTCCTTAACAACTTCACTTTCATCAAGCTTCAAAAAATTTTAAGATTACCATTGCACTCTTCGATAGACATGTTGTAGAACTTTACCATTGCTGCTTGTAGCTTGCATACATTCAATACAAAGTTATTGTCTACATGCAATTTGAAGGGTACTTCCTTTGATCTAGACTTAAGCATCTGTGTATGTTCCAAATGCATTGGCCAACCAATTGTGTCTAAGACTTTTGCATTAAGATCTTTTCGTGCCTGCTTTACATGGAACGGTTTAGGGATGGGCACCACCCATCTCTTGTTAAGAACAACCTTAAACCCTACATCCAATTTCTTATAAATCATAGCATAAAATTTGGAGCTAGTCCCTACCTTGTCACACATATGCCTTGAGCATCTGTAGCTATGAAGATATTGCTTACCTCCTTCAAGCGTACTCTTGCAACATCATTACATGATTTTGAATTTGGGGTTTTCCAATGCATACTTCACCATACCTTTGCTTGAGACCTTTGAAATTGCATCATCAACCTCTTCACTTGGGTTGAAAAATATATATTCTTTATGTTTGCACATTGTGCATAGACCCATTGATTATATTGCCCTCTCCCTCTGGTCAACTCATGAAGTGGTTTGAGAAACCTCACACGCTCACATGCTTGTTTGGTTTTTGTTGAGGGTCCAGCAACAACAGTCTTTGAAAGCATTGCTGCCATCTTTTTATTGTCTTTCTCCAAACCCTGCATTTTGCAATGTAGTGCTGCATTGTCTACCTCGACAACATGCATCGCATTTTCCATAACATGCATCGCATCTTGCACACTCTGATTCTCTCTCTCCTTTTCACTTTTTAGTGATTTTGTGAGCTCCTTAATCCTTGCATCCATGCCCAACATGGTGCGCTGAACAGATGTGTAAACACTATGAGGAAGCATTGCTAGTCTCCTAGTGTATCCCAATAACCTTGCATTAGCTTCACACACATACTTAATGAAAGATGTAAGCCCACTAAATTGTGGAGTTGTTTGGGTAATTGGATCGGGTGGATAAATTCACCTCTCAATCCAAAGATCGACATGTTTTTTCCCTACATTTCTTTCTTGTTGCATTATCTCTGGTTTCTTTTTACTTTGTGCCATTCTCTTGTCTAGCGAGTGCGTACTCGGCCTCCAATTGGGAGTGAATGTCTTTCTTCTTGTTCCGACCTACATCCTATAATTAGCATTTGGACAAAACACAAATATTAACCAGAACTATGAACAAAATACAACTATTAACAAAAAAGTAGCTTTTATATATTTATACAACTCAAAAATATAACCAAAAATAACATTATTGAACATAACTTTAACCAGATGTAACTTTAATATAATATAGAACTAAATCATAACTTGTAATCAAAATAACACACGTATTTTACCCAAATAACATAAAAATAATATCATAAATAAAAAATAACATTATTGAACATAACATGTAGACTTAAATATATCCTTAAACTAAATAATAACTATTAATCAATAATTATAATTCACACACTTCTTTCACTCAAAAAATCACTAATAAACAATCTAAATAACACAGAAATAGCATTCTTAAACTCAACTACTATCTTCTATTTTACACATGACTAAATCACATTTAGAACAATAAGATAGTCAAAATAGAAAAGAAAAGAAAATAACTTAGATAATATTAAACCATAACAAAACAACATAACAGATAACAAGATGGACATACCTCCATTGCTCTCTTGTTCTTTGATTCTTTTACT
Organism: Cibotium barometz; assembly: GCF_041138505.1. Classification (NCBI taxonomy): domain Eukaryota; kingdom Viridiplantae; phylum Streptophyta; class Polypodiopsida; order Cyatheales; family Cibotiaceae; genus Cibotium; species Cibotium barometz. The sequence goes on from NC_141055.1 coordinate 7,185,673, forward strand.
CTCTTGTTTCCAAAACTAAATCAATACTACTAATCAACAATTATATTTCACATTTGCTGCTGCACTCAGGAAATCAGTATAATAAACAATCCAAATAACATAAAAATAACATCATTAAACTCAACTATTATCTTCTATTTCACACATAACTAAATCACATTTAGAACAATAAGATGGTTAAAATAGAAAAGAAAACAAAATAACTCAGACAATATTAACCCATAACAGATCAAGATGGACATACCTCCATTTCTCTCTTGTTCTTTGATTCTTTTACTCTTATCTCCAAAACTAAATCAATACTATTAATCAACAATTATATTTCACACACTTGTTGCACTCAAAAAATCAATAATAAACAATCCAAATAGCACAGAAATAACATCATTAAACTCAACTATATTTTCTATTTCACACATAACTAAATCACATTTAGAACAATAAGATTAACATTAATAGAAAAGAAAACATAATAACTCTGACAAAATTAAACCAGAACAAAACAACATAACAGATAACAAGATGGGCACACCTCCATTGCTCTCTTGTTCTTTGATTGTTTTGCAGAGATTGATGAGATGAATAGAAAGATGATTGAAAGGGAAGATGAAGATGTGGTTCCAACTAAATGGCACCAAATAGTCAACCTACCCTTCAATTCTCTGTTATTACAGAAGAGAAGAAACCCCACGATTGAGAAGATCTAACCTCATTAATGTGGTCTAGGAGGAGGGAAAGAAAGATCTTGAGCATAGCTACTAAAGAAAATAAACATAGATTTGAATTTTCTCTATACAAAGGAGGGAAAGTGAAAAACCTAAAGCAATATCTCATCAAAGCAAACTAAAATCGCCCTAAATAGAAAACCTTACTTTTCTTATTGTAAAAAATCTAGAGAAGTCTCTAAACAAAGAAAAAATTCATAAACCCTTGTATAATTAATGAAAAATGATGAAAATTAACAGTCGTGCCATCTTAGAGCATAGAGGTAGGTGTGGGTAAAAAGAAATTCGAAAATGTGATGTCTACATCAAGTTATTCCACTTTTTAACTTCTCCCATTTTGAAATACGTAAATGCTATCTATTTGGAAGGATTTAGAAGCTGAAAAGTCAAGTAGAAATTTAAGAGTGTCACATCTTAGATGCTTCACATTTTTAGATCAAATAGAATATTTTTATTTCATATTTGAGAATTTTGAGGACACGTGGTCCTACAATAAAATAATTTTGAGGACACGTGGTCCTACAATAAAATAATAAGTGAATCTCTTTTAAAAACAATATAAAGAGATCTCCTTGATTCTACAAGAGCTAATATTATAACATTATGTTAGAATCTTTTTTTAAAGAGTGAGAAGTGAGAGAAACCCCTTAAGGGGCAAAATGGAGAGTCCATATTTCTTCTAATGTTCCTTGGATTTATTAATTTCTCGCCCAATGATAGACATGGTCCCAAGGTTTGATTCAAGCTTGATTGGATTGGCATTTTCTTTTTAATACTTGACGAGATACATTGCTCTTTACCGCTTTGATGGAACTAGTGGCGAGATCTGTCTCCAACCATAGGTTGAGCTAAACATACCATTAAGAAAGAAAAATTTGTTAAGAAGGCATCACCAATCACACACATTGAAATGAGTTAAAACACAAAGATGGTATTTACATGAAAAGCAACCCGTTCATACCTTTATGGAGATCCTGCTGGGTGGAATGACACCTGATGTGAAGATCTAGACCAAGAAAGAGTTCATGGAGGAATAGACTCCTAAAGGGTTCACTACTTAGTTTCTTCTAGTAGCTGGTGTATCACATTTCTTGGGAGTATTCATCTTTTGTTTGGGAGGAGAGGAGGTGGAATCAGATCTATGGTTTACTTAATAGTGGGATTTCATAGGATATGTGTGGCTTCTGTAAAAAGTAGACTGCTATATATGTTTCTGCACAGTTTATAAACATAATTATAATTATTGTCCCAAAAAAAAGAAATTAATGAATTGAATTTGACAAGTAAGGTGTTGTAGCACACTTTGCATACATATACAAAAATTACATTTTTGCTACCCATCTCTCTCTCTCTCTCTAGATGCACCCTCTACCTCTGCCTCTCCCTCTCTCCCTCTGCACAATTCTTTCTCTCCAATAGAGAGTCATTAAACTTTCTCTCTTAGGTGTATCTCTCTCCCACCCTCCCTTCCTCTATATTTTTCTCTCTAGACCCAAACACACCCACATATACAGCCTCTCTCTCTTTCTCTCTCTCTCTCTCTCTCTCTCTCTCTCTCAGCCCACACAGTTCTCTCTCTCCAATACAAACATTTTACTTTCACTCTCAGGCGCATCTCTCTCTCTCCCTTCCTCTACCTTTCTCTCTCTCAACTCACACACACCCACACAGGCAACCTTTCTCTCTCTCAACTCACACACACCCACACAGGCAGCCTTTCTCTCTTTCTCTCTCTTTCTCTCTATCTCTCTCTCTCTGTCACACACACTCTCTCTCTCTCTCACACACACACACACACACACACACACACATACACACACACACCCCCCACTGAACTTGCATGATGAAAAATCATGATTTGTCAGAAGACCCAATCTAAGTTATCACATTGCATTGATGGATATGTGGCTTGCTACTTATGCTCATACATATAGTGATGACTGGCAAACGAAAATAGACTGTTATATATGTTTCTGCATAGTTTATAAACATAATTATAATTATGTTCCCAACAAAAAGAAATCACTAAATTAAATTTGACATGTAAGGTGTTGTAGCACACTGTGCATACATATACAAAAATTACATTTTTGCTATCCCTCTCTCTCTCTCTCTCTCTCTCTCTATGCACCCTCTCCGTCTCCCTTTCTCAGTTCACACAATTCTCTCTCCAATAGAGAGACATTCAACTCTCTCTCTCTCTCAAGTGAATCTCTCTTTCTCCCTCCCTCCCCCTCTCTACCTTTCTCTCTCTCGACCCAAACACACTCACATACAGCCTCCCTCCCTCTCTCTCTCTCTCTCTCTCATCCTGCACCCCTTCTTTCTCTTTCTCAACCTCCACACATCCACACATACATCTCTCTCTCTCTCTCTCTCTCTCTCTCTCTCTCTCTCTCACACACACACACACACAAAGACATGCATCTTTCTCTCTCAGGGACATCTCTCTCTCTCTCTCTCTCTCTCACACACACACACACACACACACACACACACATCCTGCACCCTCTCTCTCTCTCTCTCTCTCTCTCTCTCTCTCTCTCTCATCCTGCACCCTTTCTCTCTCTCTCTCTCTCTCTCTCTCTCTCTCTCTCAACTTGCACACACCCACACATGTAACCTCTCTCTCGCTCTCTCTCTCTCTCTCACACACATCCTACACCCTCTCTCTCTCTCTCTCTCTCTCATCCTGCACCCTTTCTCTCTCTCTCTCTCTCTCTCTCTCTCTCAACTTGCACACACCTACACATGTATCTCTCTCTCTCTCTCTCTCTCTCTCTCTCTCCCTCCCTCCCGCCCACATTATAACTTTCTTTCTCTCAACCCACACACACCCACACAGGCAACCTCTCTCTCTCTCTCTCTCTCTCTCTCTCTCTCACACACACACACACACACAAAGACATGCATCTTTCTCTCTCAGGGACATCTCTCTCTCTCTCTCTCTCTCTCTCTCCATCTTTAAATATTGGAGGTATATTTAAAAAATTTATTCAAAGGTTTTTACAGCTACGGTTCAAACCTTCAACTCTACTCTCAAATTTGCAATAGTTTTTAAATTTTAACGATATAAAATACATTGTTTACTCAATTTTCTGGGTGCACTAAGCTACTGTTACTACGTTACTGTGTAGTACTTGGCAGTGTGCAGTGGTGTGCTTTGAACAATGAAATTATAATTTTATAATAAAAAATACTTTTTAAAATTAATTAATATAAAGGTCTTTAAACTTGCAAATTATGATAAGTTGTGGAAGAAAAGTCCTTTAATTTTTTAAATTCCAGATGTAGGTTTTACAACTTTATACTTCACACTAGGATTTAAGCTCGCCCAAATATGAAAAGATACTTTCAGAGTGACATTCTCAGTCAAAATCATAGTTAATGCATCAAGAAAATGCTCAAACAGGTTTCTAAGCATGGGACATGGGAAACTAGCAAATTCAAAAAACTACACAATATTAAGAGATGTGCCATATAAATTTAGCAACATAACAAGAATTGAGTTATGTACAAACATATCGTCTAGAAGATGATTACGTAATAAAATAATTTGCTAATTGTAGAACAAATGTTGGTAAACAAGTGATTCATACGTTGCATGCCTTTGAGGCTTGGCCGAAGTAAATGGTCATGCCTTCTACGAGGAGATAAAGCTTATCTAAGAGCTCAAAGACCTTGTTGCTTTGGTTAATGAATTGAACTGATAACTGTGCGTGCGTCAAGTTTAAGTTCATTATGGTTTGGGTAACGAAGATTACTGAGGTGCTACAATTTGAGAAACACACATAAGTTATCATAATCACTATGGATAGCCTACAACACACACACACACACACACACACACACACACACACATTGCAATAATAATCGATAGTTGTAATTAAATCCCAAGATCACAAATTGAAAAAATAATTAAGGTAACCTAGAGTATGTTGCAATAATAATAGTTAATACCTTCAAAAATATAATTAAGCTATTTTAATCACTTGAAATAGCATGCGATGTATTTAAAGAGTCATAATACTTCGTTATAATAATCTTGCAAGACAAACTTCATTATAATAATCTTGCAAGATAAAAATTTAAGAAAAAAATGATAAATTACTTAACATAAACTACAATGTATTGTGGTGATAGTAGTTAATTGCACCAACCTCCATGGCTACTCACCTCTTTTCACCCCCCCTGATCCCCCTCAAGTGTCAATTTCCCGCCAAGGTGTCCGCGCAATCCTGCAAGCCCATCTCTGCAATCACACTTTCCACTATGGCCTTCTTCTCATCCACAAGCATCTTATGCAACTTCATTGAGAACGCTATGGTATGTTGACATGTCTATAGATATTCTTAATTTTTGCATTCTATTTAAGATTATTTCGATAAGCTAATCAATCGTAAGCTGTATTGCTCTCCCCCTCCCCCCCCTCTCTCCCCCTGCTCCTTTATTTAAAAATAAATAAAAAAAAGTATAAAATTTTATGAGTATTTATTTTGTTGAAAAATGTGGTACCATAAAACACAAGAAAAGTAGGGAGTGAGTCACATGAATAACAAAAGAAGCATGCACATTAGAAAAAAGAATAAACTAAAGGTCTAATTTCAAAGGTTGATTTCTATGATCATTTGTAAAAGGTGAAATCAATGGTCAAAAAGTGATACATGAGAAACACAAGGTTTTATGTAGTGTGAGATTAATGAACACATGGTTAGCACTAGAGTGCACAAAAAGCATGGATTGAAATCCTTCCCAAGACTATAAATATGAGTGTATGAAACTTGATTATGGCAATGAGATTATATGACATTGTGTGAGCATATCATTTTGTTGTTAACATCTTGTTTATTTTTTAAATCATCTCATCTCCTTAATCATGTATCCTTAATCATGCCTTTAATTATTTGCTATGGGCCGCCCTAGATCCATACTTATAACAAATTTGAGATTTTCTTCTATAGACACCTGTACGCAACACTCGAGTCTGACTCACTTTATCCAGCACCTCCAGATTGTTTGCCTTCTCTCGTCCTCTTCTTTGCCTTCATCTCCCTTTGTCACTACCCGACCGGCATGAGATGAAGCCCACGCTGAACTGGTGGGGGACGTGGGCTGGCTGGCCATTGATGCCATCATCGGGGCCGGCCTTTTTGTGTTGTCCGGCATGGAGGCTCACCAACGATGCCGGCCCTGCCATCGTCCTCTCCTTCGTCGTCGCCAGCTTCTCTGCCATGCTCTCCGTCTTCCGCTAGATTTTTCTTCTATAGACTCTTGCATTGGAACACTCGATTCTGGCTTAGTTTACTGATTGTCAGCACCGATACATCATTGTTTGCCTTCTCTTGTCTTCTTCTCCGCCTTCCGCTCCCTCTATCACTATCCAACCCCCCCGCTGAACTGTTGGGAACGAGGATGGCTGGCCATCGTCGTCGTTATTGACGTCGACCTTTTCATGCTGTCCGACGTGGAGGCTCATAACGACGGCGGCCCTGCCTCGTCCTCTCCTTGGTCACCCATCCCTCACTGGTGTACAGAGGGCGAGCCGAATGTGATGTAATATCTAGCCTAAGATTAGATTAAGCAGAACCAAATAACCCATCCCTCACTGGTGTACAGAGGGCGAGCCGAATGTGATGTAATATTCAGCCTAAGATTAGATTAAGCAAAACCAAATAAAAGGAAAGATGAAAGAGATGTAATAATGAGGATGAGTTCTTTCACTAGTTTCCATTCTATAACGTACTTGGTGATGCATCGCATGAGCCTTTTTTCCTCGTCTGGAGACCAAAGCCCCTTTCTCATAGTGATGGGGTTTGGCTTGATGCAAAAAAATTAGCAAGTAAACTCAGACAAGAGAGAGAGAGAGAGAGAATTACCTGCTCAATTCGCTACTACGGAGTCGAGGACAGAGTCCCTGTGGACGTAGCCTACGTGTCTACATCAAGACCCTCTTGAACGCATGTTGGCAAGGCTCGCATCTACCTGTACACAACAGCCGTGATTGCCTCGCCTACCTCCCCTGACACACATATATAGGAAGAGAGAGAGAGAGAGAACGCACTTCCTTGTCTAGAGAGAGAGAGAGGGGACTTTGACAGTTCAGGTGACACGTGTAAAAAGGATGCACATGAATTTCAACCACACTATTTTTTGACCAACTTTGAGAGCCTCGACAAATAACTTACCCACCGAAAGCGTATAACAAATAAGGTTCTTGAGAATGCCGCTACCTCGCACGTTTTTCAGTGTTTTGGACATTAAAAAAACTTACAAAAATAATTCAAAGCAGTGCTTAAATTTGAAGCCCATTTAGGGCTTCAAGTGCCCTTTTAGGCTTAAAAGGATGCGTGAAATATACTAATAGTTACAACTATTAAGTCTCAAATAATTACCAAAGCATCATATTCAAGCCCAAGCTAGTTATAGGGTGTAAAAACTTTAGAAGGTATAGAAGCATGTGTGTGGACTCTATGTGTGTGTGTGTGATAATTCATTGGGAAAAAGCTCAGTCATAATTGAGAGGAAGAGATAAATGTAGCTATGAAAATGATAGAGATTACGTATATCTTGGATAAGGACACATGGACCTTTACATGATTTGTGTGGGAGTCACTAATTGAGAGGAAGATATGAATGTGCATTGAAAAAAGGGTTTCAATGACGTCATAAGAGTACATTCATCTTCCCATGCTTTTTTTGTGGGGTTTAGATATTGGGCATAAGTGTAGTACTCTGTTGGAGACATAATGAACATCAACGTAAGATCCATTAGACACAAGTGTAGGGCATTGTTGGAGAAGTTAAGCAGTTCCATGTGAGATCCATTGAACATAAGTGTAGTACACTCTTGGAGACATAATCAACATCCATGTAAGATCATGTAGTACATTGCTAGAGAAGTAATAAAGTTTCACGTGAGATCTAGGGACCTACATCTAAAGGCTATGCAAGCTTGTACTTATTGGCTTTTCTTGCTTTAACTCTGTCTTTTAATCTTTGTAATTTAACCTTTTGAATGATGAAAATATTTATTTACTTTGGTCCGCAAAGTATGTGGATATGAGGGTAAGTGAAATGTGTCTACATAGGTATTCATAGAGTTTGTATATGTAGATATTATCTCTTGATACACACACACACACACACACACACATAACAACAACTTGTTCAAATGTATCCTTGTTCCCCCCAATGGTGACCTTTAATTGGCACTTTTAATAGCAGTGTTGAAGTGTATAACCTGTCGAAAGATTAATGCCAAAAATTTTACCTTGTCATTGTGAAACCAAATATAATATTATTTTCCAAAACAAGCTTGCCCCGAACCCTAACATAGCATTTTGGGTTGTTTTTCTTAGATAAACTTATGATTAGCATAGTTATCGTAGTGTGTTGAATGAAGCTTAAAACAAATGGGAAAACACCATCTTGAAGTCCAAAGTAAATAGGAAAAGTTTCAAAAACTTTCGGATGAAATCTTCCATTGGGCTTCAAATTTAAGGTTTGATTCTAAGCTGTCAAAAATATATGAAAACTATGAAAACTTGCAATTTCCTATCCCTTCCCATCAGATTTGACGCAAGGGTGCCTATCTCAAAAGGCAACCCTACTCAGTAATATGCTAGTGGGTATATAGGGGACTGATGTGAGGGAGAAATGTAAAATCATTAATTAATTAACAATTGGTTGATATAATAGTTTAATAAAACGAAAGTAGCATATCTAATATTACAAGGTCAGTGTGAAAGCCTTCATATGTAAAGGCATCTTTATATAACCTCATAACTATTTTTTGAGGCAACAAGATATCTTCATATGTAAAGGCATCTTTATATAACCTCATAACTATTTTTTGAGGCAACAAGATATCTTTAGTGTCAACATCCATGATATATTGCAAGATGTACATGGTGCTAGTAGTTCTACAAGGGAGAGGAAAGTCAAAGGAGAAAAGCAAGAAAGTGATGTAATTTGTACTTAGTGGGATATAAATACCATTCTCATGTTGACTTTTATACACACTAGATCGAGTTCCTTACTACATAATTATTTTGATCAAGTTTTTGTAAACCTCTCCCAGACTCATGTAAGCATTTTGACATAATATATACTATAGGATTCCGATGAAGTGTTTTGATTCCACATGTTCTCATTGCAGCTATTATTTTTTGGAGTTTGTCACCAATTCAATCTAGATTGGATTACAATAGTCACAAGCAATCTTTCTTGTTTATAAAATCATGTTTAAAAGTATTTAATAGCACAATAGTTTGTTGGAGAATGCTTCAAAGTAAAGTAGAGACTGCTTTTAAGCAGTCTAAAGCAGATCAGTAGGGTTGGCTCCAAGTGAACATTAGTTTAAAGCATGTTTCAAAGTAAAGCATAGACTGATTTAAAGCAATCCAAAGTAGTTTTAGTTAGGGAGGTATTGGGTGTGTTCCATCACCAATCTTCTAGTGGCCCAGTTATTTCAGATCCATGCCCCTAGCTGGAAGGTTAGGTTCATAGAATAAGCCAATCAAGGCTCTACCTTGATAAGTTTAATGCTAGCCTTAAACAAGTTGCACCGGTAAACAGAAAGCTTACCATGTCCGCTTTGTTGATTGATTGCATCATCCACCTTGCATATGTTGGGGCCGATCTCCCCTTTAGCCATTTGTGGGAGTTTTTGTAGCACCTCCTTCAAATGGTCGATATCTACCTCTCTTAGGTAACACGACTTTGCCTTGTCATCTCCTCTCAGTTTTACGCATTTCTGATATGGGGCCTTGTTCTTGGTGCCATGTGTAGAGCCTGCGAGATTACTCGCCATAGCTCCTAAGGGGCTCTTGGACCTCTTGCTACTGTAGGGTCGAGAAGGTGAGTGGGGTGAAGAGGGAGGGTTGTTATTGTGGAAGCAAAGGAAAATCAAAGTTCTCAAAGGGGAGAGTGGTTACTCCTACCATGTGCAGTGGTGGTTGCCGAAACCCATTTGAGTGTATTGGGTGGCATGTGGGAGTTCCATGTGCCCTTGGCACATGGCTCCCACAAGGGCACATGGCTCCCACTGAGTGGGACAAGTTCATCCCTTGGAATAATCCCTAATCAAGAGGACTTATCCACTCTTATTGCATGAGGGGGCCGCACCAGGGAGCCCTGAGGTCCATGTGATGGTCCCATCTAGTCCACTAGTCATGTCATTGTGGGAGTTTGCTTTGGTGCCTACTCAACCCTCATATCCAAAACTTCTGGCATGGACGAACTTTGTTTTCCTTGCTATGTTTTGAACTCTTGGTTGCCCATTTGCCTTAGGCATTTGTTGGTCGTCATCTCTTATGTGTGAATTGCTGGCAGGTATCATTCAATGTTCTCTCACTAGCCTTGTGGGCATTGGGGAAGGAGCTTTGGCTATGGCTCTTCTTGTTGTGATTACCACATGAGATTGTCAGAAAAGACAGATGAGAGGACCAAAAATAACCTCATAATTATGGTCAAGGGAGGTGGCTCATCCCTTCACATTTGTAGCTAGGGCTATTGCCCAATCAATTAAGCTAACATTCAATCTTAGCTTATCCACCTCTAAGTTTTTGTTCTAACCCCCCCCTCAAACCACACGTGTACCTTGTGGCTACCTTGTTATGCTCCCCATCATTCTTGATGTGCCTTCCATTTTCTATGTCTCTACCACCCTCCCATGAGCATGGTATGATACACATGTACACACCCTTAGCGTCTAAAACCTAACTCCTCGACCCCCCCTTCCTCCTTTTGGGCTGCATAGGAGAGAGAGAGAGAGAGAGAGAGAGAGAGAGAGAGAGAGCAGTCACATAATCAACATGGAGTGGACAAAAAGCATTATGGTCTCTCCATGATCCCTCAATGTTATGAAAATAATGGAAATAATTTGCAAGCCGATTGGGAAGAGGGAATCAACTCATAGGCCATTTAATAAGAAGAGGTAATCGATTTACATGCCATTTAAGAAGAGGAATCGATTCGCAAGCCATTAGCTACCCATGACCTCATTTATATTACGTACACATCGAGAGAGAGAGAGAGAGAGAACCGGTGTGGACTATGCCTTAGTAACTAGTCCTTTTTCCACTACAATGAGTCTCAATCTCTTACAGATGCTATGAGTCAACACTTAACAACAGGGAGGAAGGAGAAGTGTTCTGAGGAGCAAATTCATGGAATTTAATATGCCCACGTTTCTTGTTATTTATGAATTCTCCTAGATGGATTTAGATTGGGACACCTTTCTAAATCAAATTGATAGTATCTTATTGTGCATGTATGTGGGTGATTTTGTACATGCATGAGGGTATGGGTTACATCATCTTGGTTTATTAAGTTTCCTATGGTTATTTGTACTTTTAATCAATTAATTTATTGATTGGCATACTTGATGTAAGTGCAGATCCTTTGGGTTGGATATGGAGGTGAGTCGGTAGTGGTCAAGAAGATTTTGAGATGCTTAACTTTGGGTGTCAGGGGATTACTACTTAATTTTATGTAATGCGCACCTTTTCTTCCATTTTGGGCAATGTCCATGTTTATTGGCAATGTATAAATTAAGTCTGGACATGTGAAAACTCCCTTATGAATATTTAATTTTATAAAAGATATAGACACTTATAGTTTAAAAGGATTATACCTATTTTGAGTAGTTTAGTTTGCACATTCAATAAAGAAAGCTATTTTTATTGAAGTCAACATCATCTTTGTAAAAGTGGAAGTTATTTTGAGTCCCACAAGTTATTTCAATTAATATGATTAAAATACACCAAGAGGAAGTGTAGGCCTACTCTTGTGTGGGGGCAAATTAGACCCAATCTCATGTTATGTGAAAATTTTACACTATGTCATGTTAATTCTTATTTTGTAACTTAATTACAAGTCATTGTACTCCAACAATGGTATGACATCTTTGCCCAAGGACAACAAGAAGGGTATTTAGAATTCTTTGCAAAAACAAGGTAAGCTTTCCAATATATATGCTTTGTTGAGTTGATGCTTTGTAGAACAATTTATAAAACCTTGAAATGTAATTTTGGTAGCCTGCAAGTTTTTTCTCGTAAAGACTATATATAACTCAAATCTTAAGGGCTATGGACTCTTGGGCAAAGAAAAGAGAGTAAAAAGTATAGCTTAGGCTTAAATTTTAAGACGAAGGTTGTTTTTTACCATTGGGTAAAGGCCAAAAGGCAAAACAAAGTGAAAAACCACTTTCCAATTCTCAAAATCACCTCTAGACACAAAGCCACCTTTCTCTACACTAATTCTCTTCTTAATTGGAAGCCATGGATGTGATTAGCAAAAGCAAAGGAGGCTTCAAAACTGCTTTAATCTCATTAAAACATGCTATTTCATCTTCTCCTTCAATTAAAGGAATTTAGGCGACTTCTATTCCTCCTTCAAAATATTTTTTTTACTGTTAAAGAAGCTAAAATTGTAATTACCATTAAGCCTATATAATCTAAAAGGCCCAAGAAAAGCCCGAAAAATACTCAAAATCTCAAATTTTGGAGTTTTTTGAGGTCAAATGAACTGCTGTAGAACTTTGGTGGCTACTTAGAGGTCAAATGAACTGCTGTAGAACTTTGGTGGCTACTTAGAGGTTCCACCAAAAAATTTAGAATTTTTAGTAAATTTTTGGAGCATGAAACTCAAATTTTGGCCTATTTTGAGCATAAAAGACCGAAAACAGCCATAAAATATCAAAAATCCAAATAAATCTAAAAATTAGTTGAAAATTTTCTATTAGCTTTCATTCTTTGATATATTTTAATTCCAAAAGACCTAATCAAAATACATCACTCTTAAGTTCCCAATTGAGACTAAAGAGTCCTTTCACATGACCTCTATGTTCATAAGGCTGGATTTCCATGGAGTTTTATTTCATTTTTTTTTGCCAAATCCCTTCCATTTAAAGGTTGTTTTGAAAACTCTGATGCCCAACAAAGTTAGAGACCATTCCCATGATCATTTTTCACTTTAACTGACTTTACATATGCTCGAATCTCGGGCCACGCTAAACTTTCTAAAATTTTGATAGCTAGAAAAGAGCTAAAATAAAATTATTAAACTTATTAACTTTAGAAAATTTACATAGTTGATAAATTAATAGAAGAGACACATGGCTATATGTTTAAATTTTGAATGTGTCAACAACCACTCTGGAATAAAGTATAATTGTATTTATTATGTTCGGAAAGATGATTGCAAACATTGTTTAGTTTATTCTCTTTATATTGTATTTTTAAACTTGAACCAAATGAGCTTTTCATTAAGCTCTCATTTGAGACCAAAATCTTTTCCAAAAGTCCACACTAATAGGAGAATTACTTCAGTGATTCTTAATCCTTGTAAGATTCATCTCCCCCAGCTTTTGATATGTAAAGGTGTAAGAACCTTCCCTTCGGTCTCTTGTAATCATCCCCCTCAGAAATGGAAAAAGATCTTGTTTTACCCTATTTTGGCCTAGAGAGAGGAAATATTCTAGAGAGAAGTAATTCAAAATTGAGATATTTTTTATACAAAGTTTCTCCTAATATCTAAGATGAATTCCCTTGCAACAGAAGTTAAATAAATTTTTCAATGTGCATTAGGAATTAATTGAATATGCACGTATTAAAGACCTTAGCCTAAGGGTCCACATTTTTAGAAATTTTTGGATTAAGGTCCAAATAAGGTTCCAATGGGCCAATAGGATTAATCCAAGTGTTGGGATAAGAAAAATTTAAAGAATAAAAAAAAAACCCAAAAATAAGTAAATTCTCACATAAGATGAAGAGTTGACTAAGTACAGTTATTAGTTAAAAATTAAGGTTTATTAGTTAAAAATTGGAATATTTTGGTAAAATGATGAATTTTTGACACCTTGGTAAGAAGGGAAAGCCACTTGAGGTAGGTGCCTTTTTTATCATCATTGCTTGGCTTTTTTAATTCAAAAAAATGTGATATTTTTATCTCTCCTCTCTCCTAATGCAAACTAGATCAAAAAGGGAGTCAAACTGATCGAAATCTTGTCCAAATTGGGTCAAACTAAAGCTGGAAACCTCTAGAACCCAATTGGACTTGGTTAGTGGCCTCCCTCACCTATAAATAGACTCTCATTCCTTTGTATTTTCATCTTTGAGTAATTACATGCCAATATTATCTTCATTTTAGTGTAATTTCTATTATCCCTCTATTTTGCCTCTTCTTTTGAGAGCTTTGGAGCTTCTCTATTCTCCATCCTCTCTTCAATTTTGCCTCTTCTTTTGAGATCTTTGGAGCTTCTCTATTCTCCATCCTCTCTTGAATATTGCCCCCCTCTTGGTGGCCAAGGACTTGCTTGTGGGCTTCACTTCTAGCCAAAGAATCAAGCCTAATTCAAAGGTAAACCTAATTTAATGGTTTTTTTTTCAATTCTCTCAATGATTTTCTTCTTCTAAACCTCTCTAAAGCTTGAGAAGATTTCAATGGAATGGTTTTCTCTTGAAATCAAGCTCTCCAATGATTCATAATGTTTAATTAGATTAATGCTAATTTTTATGCTTAATTATAATATTTTTGTTAATAAATCTCTCTTTTGGAAAGATAAATCATCTTTATGGTTAGATCCTTAGTAGAGGGATGATTCTTAATGATATTCTCTTTATCCTAATCAAAACTCTAGGCTTGATAAGCTAGAGAAAGAGTATAGATATTTTCATGATTTTTAATCTAGTAAAAATGATGGTTAATTTTTTTAGCTTGATTATGAGTAAGAAAAATCATGTTAACTCATTATAAATTGAAAGAGGGTTATGCTTACATTTTTTTAAATGAGGAATGGATATTTTAGTTTAATCAAGAGAATTAATAATAATTATGCTTATAATTATGGTTATAAATATGCTATGTATGCATAATTTAATTTAGTCTAAAAGAAGAGTTTCTATCATATTTTCATTAAAAGTTTTTATTTCAAATAAAAAATTGAATATTCTAAGTAATTACAGCGAAGCTATGGCAAACTTTTCCAGAAAAAAGATAAATCTTATTTTTATGCATATTTTTAATAAATCCAAAAGAGGAATTCCTCTCATATTCTAGGCATAGATATTTTTATGCTAAAAGAATGGTTTTTATTACATTTATGAAAAATACTTTTATAGTATTTATGCATAATTGCCTAAATAAAGAAAAGAGAAAATTTTGTTATATTTATCTTTATATATGTACATGCATAAATAAATTTTATGCTAAAAGTGGAGTTTTGAGCATTATTCAATAGTCAAAAAAATAAAGAAGGTTATGCACAAATTTTATAGAAACATTCAATTTATGAGAATTATGGATATGATTCATTTAGATAAATGAATAAGTGTTTATACTAAAAGAGAAAATATGGGTATAATTGATTTTGTAAATCCCATGAATCTTTTATTCAAAAGAAGAATATTGAGCGAATTTTATTTTGAGAAAGAATGTGAAAATATTGAATGGATGTGAATGAATGTGAATGGATAAAGGAACCTTGGGGATCTTTCTCTCTTCTCTGTGGGTAATGTGAATGGAAGTGAATGAATGTGAATGGATATAGGAATGATGTGAATGAATGTGAATGGATTAGGAATGATGTGAATGGATATAGAAATGATGTGAATGGATGTGAATAAATGTGAATGGATATAGGAATGATGTGAATGGATATAGGAACGATGTGAATGAAAGTGAATGGATATAGGAATAATGTGAATGGATGTAGGAATGATGTCAATGAATGTGAATGGATGTAGGAATGATGTGAATGGATGTGAATGGATATAGGAATGATGTGAATGGATGTAGGAATGATGTGAATGGATGCAGGATAATGTGAATGGATGTGATATGATGTGAATGGATGCAGGATAATGTGAATGGATGTGATATGATGTGAATGGATGTAAATGGATAATGTGAATGGATGCAAGATAATGTGAATGGATGTAAATGGATGCGATATGATGTGAATGGATGTGTAATGATGTGAATGGATGTGGGACGATGTGAATGGATATGAATGGATGTGGAATAATGCGATGTGAATTGATGTAGAAGAATGTAGAATAATAAAAAATGACGTGGAATAATGGGAGCTTGTTGAAAACTGTATTTATATATAGAATCTGTTTTTTAAAGATTGTTTTATGTTGACAAGAATGTTGGGAAAGCATTTTGACTATCTTGTCAAATAAGTTCATGAGGACCTAAGTGAAAAGGTTGCCAGCTGACGGAGAATCAATGAAGGACGTCTCACGTGGCAAGGTCGGTCAAGGTCTTGATCAGCCTTGGTTTGATTAAAATGGTGAGCTTCCGGTACGGTGGATGAGGGACCAAGGAAGAGGCCTATGAGTGAAGTGCTAGGTCACCTGCTAATGAACCTACAGGGTGTTGACCATACGATGCTCGCCGAAGATACCCACGCGTGCGTCGAGGAAGTGCAAGTTCCTCCCTTGATCCGGCCATGTGATCCGCAGGTCCGGTCGAAATGAAAAAGGAAAGTTAAGGCCCTCGACTACATTTAGAATAATTCTCCTTGAGGAATCACCTATGCTCTCTAGGCGAGGGAAGTTTTTTCGGGTTTGGTTTTGAATGAACCGAGGGATTAAACTCTTGACCGGACATTTGTGGGCGAGGGCCCGAGTGGGAAACTCTGCCTTGCATGTAAGGTTGCTCTTCTACTGCTAGCTCCTCGGATTCGAGTGCGCGGAGGGGGCATGGGTCTCACAATCCTAAAACACTTAGAAGTTTCTATTATCAGAATATCTTTTCCACATTGAATTGACTCAAACATCTCCTTATGATCCTTATCAACCGTTAAAACTACTATGACTTATGGTGGAGTGTATCCGACTAGCTTGTATATAGGAAAGAAATTCAAATTTACTCCAGACATTGCTACAAATTTTCAACAACAAATCGGAGGATGACTGGTCAAAAATCTAGACATGAGATCCATGAAGAGTGTTTTATTATAATTCCTATTGGAAACACTTGAGTTTTTACTCTAAACATTCATTTTTGTCAACTCATGGAATGATAGGAAATTATTAAAGGATATGTACAACAATGTTGATGACTCAACAATGACCGATGAAGACATTTTTGTTCTTGGGGGGTTCACTATATGTAAACCCTCTCTATCATGTGTGCTCAAGGCCTACTTTTAAAACCCCTTATTTGTGAATTTTTCATGAATAAAACACACCCTTTTTCTATTCAACCTGTGAATACCCCCTTTAAATGGTACCTTTCTGTATGTAAACAATGTGTAAAAAGGGGATTTTTAAAATCCCTTCTATTGAACCCACGTGCTACTCTTACATATTTATAAGTCACCCCTCCCTTCCCCTCGAGTTTTTGTTCATTTAGATTATCTTAAATCTAAGTTAACGTCTAAAAAGAAATTTGTATCAGATTATACATATGTTATTTGAGGAATTTAAAATGTGTTATAGTTAATATTATAACCATTTTACAAATTTCATTTTATAGCAAATAAATCATCAATTTAAGGTGAGATTCTCTTACTCCAATATCAATAGTTACTTTTAAGTCTATCTTGTGATGCTAAGTTTTATTTGAATATTTGCTATTTGAATCTATTTAAATTCTAATTCTCAAAATGATTTAAATATAGATGTTATTTTTACAAACATTTGATTCTACCAGAAAGCTTCTATAACATTTTTATACATAGTAAATAGATTTGTGTGAAATATTATGCTCTTGGAGTATTAACCCATTTTATAAGGACTTCTTAACCCATTTTATAAGGACTTCTTAAAATAAATGATTCTACCAGAAAGCTTCTATAACATTTTTATACATAGTAAATAGATTTGTGTGAAATATGCTCTTGGAGTATTAACCCATTTTATAAGGACTTCTTAAAATAAAATTTGTATTTCAATGAAACTGGTTTCTTTTCAATGAAACTGGTTTCTTTTCCTTTACAATAAACATCTCAATCAAGAAGGTAACACGATTGACACACTATTTAAAGGTGGCAGTGCATATAAATTCACATTTGCAAATAGTTTCATATTTGCTATTGAATTTTGGTCATGTTGTTGTTAGTATATATTCAATGCCCACCTCTCAGCATGTATCTCACAATTATGTGTGGTGCACATTTGTACGGCCCCCATTATGAGGAGAAGCCATTGGTGCACATATCTTTAGTGGGAACCCCGGCTTAGATGCTAGAAGGGGTCATAGTTGTGACCGTTGATGGTTAGGAGATGATGAGGGGTATAGAGAATATTCCCTCGAGTACTAAGTTCATCATTAGTGGGTAGTGGTCGGTGAGGATGCATTATGAATACGCAGGCGATGAGACGCGTCAATGCAGCATAGCTGCCCACGTCTTGGATGCGTCCACTACTGCACTACGTGCAGCACTATAAATGGACATAGTTTGGCACAAGCAAAGACATCCAATGCTTGTGAGCATATATTCCCTATACTCTCAGTACTACGCCCTCCATCCAGAGTCAGTCTAGATCACCATCTAAGCCCTACACTAAAGTGCACAAGTGGACAGCACCATCATATTGTACCTATATCTTGTTTGGTATAATTAGAATTTAAAAATTCTCTCCATTCTCTCTATTGCATTGTCTAGTGTACTTTCTCTTGCTATATCTATTTTCGCTGTGCCATATTCTTGCAGTTGCATTGTATAGTCTTTTTAAATTCCTATATGATTTCAATAGAAAGCCATAGAAGTCAATAGTTTCCAATACGAGTAACTTTAGTTGACCAAGTGAACTTAAGATAATAGAAAGACTATAACATTATTTGTCACCATGAGCTAGTTCCTAATAGGAAAGATTTAGTAAACTATCAAGTTAAGTTAAAATCAAGATCAAATTGTAAGAAAAATAAAAATAAAAATAAAAATAAATTATTGAATTTATAGACCACAATAAAACTCGTTGACCCTAGTAAAGTATTCCAAGTTCAAGTTTTATTCACACCATCTTATTACTACAAGTAATGAAAGTTTATTTAAGTTCAAATGTTGAATTATAACATTTGAGAATACCAAGGCTACAACGTGTGCCATTTATTCCATTTTAGGGGCATCCATATTTATTGGCAACATATACATTTATTTGGACATATGAACGCTCCCTTATTTAATTTTACAAAAGTTGTACACACTTATAGGGTTTGAGGATTATACCTATTTTGAATAGTTTGGCTTGCACGCTTAATAAAACTAGCTATTTTTATTGAAGTCGATATCTTTGCAAAAGTGGAAGTTATTTTGAGCCCCATTATAAGTTTCAAATAATATGATTAAAATACACCAAGAGGAAGTATGGACTCATTCTTGTGTAGAGGCAAATTGGACCCAATCTTGTGTTATATGCAAATATTATACTATGTCATGTTAATCCTCATTTCACAATTTATTTACGGGTCATTGTACTCCAACAGGAAGAGAGAGCATAGAAAAATTGGAAAGCCTCATCTACCGTAAGGTTTAGCTTTCAGGAATTCCCTAGAACTGCTTGTTTCGAATTAAAAGTATCTTAGGTTCTGATTGCTCTCAGCCAATTCTTGATGCCTCTCCAAAGCGAGCTGATCATCCCAGCACTACCAAAATAAGTGAAAATTTCTCTCCTAAGCCTTTCTACAAAAGAGGCATGTCTGATTGATATGTGCCATTTCCAATATGATCTTTTGTGGGGAGTTTGCAATGGAATACTTTCCAAAGTAGTAATTTGTAATGTGCTGAGGGGGTTGCTTTCCGAACTGCTATTGTACGTCTCGTTCCTGCCCTTTGTGGATCTCTAGTGACTCCATTCTAGACCCAACTTCTAACATATGGGATGAGCAACACCACTGATATATTAGTTAGTTAGTTAGTCTTGGTGAGTATTTTGTGGATCTCTAGTGACTCCATTCTAGACCCAACTTCTAACATATGGGATGAGCAACACCACCGATATATTAGTTAGTTAGTTAGTCTTGGTGAGTATTTTTATAAAACAAAAAATTGACAATCTACATGGCCCCAAGGTCTTATTGCTTCTTAGCACTAGTTTGGTAACACTCCATGACATAAAAGTGTCTTTGTCAGAGGCTTTAAGAAAAAATCATTTCTCAAAGTAAAAAAATATTTTTATGTCACGTTGCCAAACTATTGCTAGTTAGAGACTGAGAGTAATGGGCACATAGTCAAAAGTACAGGGCAACTTGCACGGGGGCACAAAGTCAAAAGTAAAGGGCAACTTGCACGTTTTGGTTCACCCCATGAGTAGACTTCTCCGTGTAAAGAAGCTTTTTGTAATCCCTTAACATTATATAATATAGAGTCTGCTTTTGTAATCCCTTTACGTTATATAATATAGAGTCTGCTTTTTTTTTAAAAAAAAACTACTACTTAAGCAATGGTGCCAGCCTATTGGTTCCCCCGCCTTTTCCTCGCCCTTTTGGACTGTTCAACGTCCCGTTTTCCATATTTACCCGAACATCCACCCAAATCACACTGCTAGAAGATCATACTTCCACAGAATAACTCCATGACTTTACTCATCTTCTCCTCCTCTCCTCCTTCATCATCGTCATCCTCCTCCTCCTCTTCTTGTTGCCACCAACAATTATAGCTGACGATCTTGATGTTGCCTATTATGACTGCCTGCACAATGCCACCTCCAACAACAACAGCCTCAGCACCACATTCCAGCACAACTTGGGGTCGGCTCTGCGCAACCTCACAAGCCTCTCTTCCGCCGGGACCAAGTACACCATTGCCTCCACGGGTTCCGGCATCGACAGAGTCTACGCTATGTTTCAGTGCCGCGGAGACCAATCATTGCATAGCTGTTTCGATTGCGTTTCCAATGCTACCACCACATTGCAGACCCGTTGCCTTTCCTCTATCGGAGCTCGCATCCAGTTAGATGGTTGCTTCCTCCGCTATGACAACCAGTCTTTCTTCACGCCTGATTTCAGTTTTGTGATAGGATATTGCTATGCTAATACCAGCGATCCCGTCGCATTAACAACCATTGAGTCGTTGATGGAAAATGTCACCACCCTAGCTCCAAAAAACGGTGGCTATGTAGCCGAGAGTGCGGGAGGTGAGTATGCACTCGCGCAATGCCTGGGATATCTTAGCGAATCAGAGTGCTCTCAGTGCCTCTCACAGTATACATGGAGGTCACTTTGTGGTTCTACCCTTGGCGAATAATTGCATTTAACCAGTTGCTACTATCGTCACGAGCCTTACAGCTTCTTCACGACAACTCCAGCAGCTCCTGCACCTTCCGCTGCGCCTACGCCAACTGCGGCACCACCTTCCGGCGCTGCCATGACGAGATCGACACCACCAACTAATTCACCGATCACTGCACCGGCCTCAACCACCCACAAAACAGAAGGTGGTAGTTCGTACTGTCAATTTGCAGATCAAAGAAACCTTAATGAATCCCCTAATACACCGTCGTCGTTGTGAGTAGCATCCTTTCCTGAGTTGGATTCGACACTTGAAAAGTATCAATAATATGCACCCACAGTTTTTCCTTCTGCATTTGTACTCCATCGCCCTCCCACCGCGCAGAACTCCAGGCGCATATTGCTCTACCTCACGGATCATGAATGCTTTTACAACTTCTTAACATTGTCTTATATAATTAGTTTTAATTGAGAACCGAGGTTTAATCAATCCATCTGAGCCCAAAGGTTAATTTCAACTTCCAGGGTGGAAAATCGCAATCATCATCGTCGGCGCTATCTTTGCCACAATTATAGCTCTAGTATATCTCATGCTTGTGCGGCGGCACAAGGCAAAAACAAGACGAGGTGCAACAAGACAAGGTGCAGAGTGCGCTGATCCGGCTTTCAGTTTTTTTTTATAAATTTTAACGATGGATACAATATATAATCTGTGTGCTCATCTTGGTACTTCAAATCAAGCTTGTCTAAATAGAACGCCCGTTTATCAGATGTGCATTGCAGTGCTCAACCAGTAATCTTCCAACCAAAGGCCAACGTATTTTCATTGCATGAATTGGAGGTAGCAACTAGGAACTTCCATCCTGACAACAAGCTTGGAGAGGGTGGATTCGGTCCTGTCTACAAGGTGGTATTATAACAGCTATCTATCTATAATTAGTCTCGCGCGGAAATTACAGAAAATAATTCCTTGCCACCTCTCCTCCCCTTTCTAATGATCCTACTTTGTTGTGCACATGATGCTTAATGCAGGGAACGCTACCAAGTGGGCAGCATGTTGCAGTTAAAAAGCTATCTTCACGAAGCCAGCAAGGGAAGCGTGAGTTTATGAATGAAGTCAGTCTCATAACCAGTGTACAACACAAAAACCTAATAAAGCTATTGGGAAGTTGTGTCGAAGGTCCAGAGAGAATTCTAGTGTACGAATATCTACCCAACAAAAGTGTGGACGCAATGTTATTCGGTAATAAGCATAAATTAAGACCCTAGTTATACACTGATTTAAGAAAAAAGGAATTGAAGATAATCAAGCTGAGATGATCAGGGGCAACTAGAGGGATGATCAAGCTGATCAGGGGCAACTAGAGGGATGATCAAGCTGATCAGGGGCAACTAGAGGGACACCTAATAGAGAGTGTCAAAAACATCTTAATGCACAATTATATAATTTTTCTTGATGTCGACTAACTATTAATGTACTCTTCCACAGATTAGACATAGCAAAGTTTGTAATTCTAGTGATTTCTTGCATTGTGTTCAGGAGATTTGACGGATGGTAGAACGCTAGACTGGCCTAGTCGGTTTGGTATAATCTCGGGTATGGCTCGAGGTTTAGCATACCTGCATGAAGAATCTCAGGTCCGCATTATCCACAGAGACATCAAACCGAGCAATATTCTTTTGGATGATCACCTCAACCCAATTATTGCAGATTTTGGCCTTGCCAGACTCGTCTCAGACGAGGAGTCACATATCAACACGAGTTGCTGGAACCCTGTAAGTCTTTTGAGGAACGAGCAAAATTAATCTTAGAACAATACTAGAAAATCAGGGACAAGGATATATTCAGAGCCAGTAGTGTTTCTTCTTTTATAATAGCCATGGAATGTTGTGTCAAGGTCTAATTAACTGCATATTTTCCATGTGTGCTGAACTAGAGGATACCTCGCCCCAGAGTATGTTATCCATGGAGAGCTCACTGAAAAAGTTGATGTCTTCAGCTTCGGTGTAGTCATCCTTGAGGTCTTAAGTGGAAGGTGAAATTCAAATGAAAGACTTCTTGAATTGGTACAGTGCTCAGTGTGCATCCAACGTATCGACAAGGTTGTGCACACATCATATTGCAGATGGTTGTGAGGAGTTTTACTAAAGCAACCTAGTTTTGTACATGTTGGTGCAGATGTGGAGATTGTACCAGCAACAACGACAATTGGAGCTAGTAGACCCAAAGCTAGGATCAACTGTCGCCTTTACTGGAGAAGTCATACGTGTAGTTCATGTTGCATTATTGTGTACTCAAGAGATCGCAGAGCTAAGGCCAGCCATGTCCACAGTAACCTTGATGCTTTCTGGGAAGTCTGATATATTGGAAATACCCACCAAGCCAACATTTGTTGTATTAAGTGACCTCAGAGCACCTTTGGATTCTAGTGATTCCTCTAGCAATCCAGTCAGCCATATTTCTCATAATGCACAGTCCATGAGTGTCGTGGAACCTAGGTAACTCTTCCCATACACTCTACGTCAAGTAATTAAGCTTGTGTGCCAATTGAATTAAGTCTGATTTCCTCAATTCTTGTGTGCCAATTGAATTAAGTCTCTGATCGCCTCAGTCTCCACTTCTCACATCATATGGAAGGAAAGGAAATAGAACTGCATTTTAGTGCTTATAAGCTCATATGAATGGGAACAAGTCATGATTTTCAGAAGCATCAGGATTCACGACTTTGGAGTTAGTTGAGTGGAATAAGGGCACACGTTATTTGTAAACACCCTTAGCTCTCAGTCAAGTTTTTGTACTTGTGTTTCTTACCCCACAAAAAGAAAAAAAAAAGAAAAGTATCCATAATTCTCGTGTTTATAGATTTCTAATTCAAGGACATCTTCTTCACTAGATACTCATCATTTGTATCAACTTTCAAGATTGTACCATCTACTTTCGAGAAAGAAGTGCAAATGTAAGACTAATACTTCTAAAGAATGATTTTTTTAATCACACAATAAGTATAGCCTTCATGAAACAATTATTTAAAAGCTAATGCCAGAATATTCAGAAATGTGCCTATAGTATGATGGGGTTTTAAAAAATATTCCTCATGGTAGAATATGCTAGCCTCTTGATGAGATTGATTTCAAAATGCAAAAGGTAAATCTGGATTATGCTACCTATCTTATTTAAAGGATGCAAACATTTATTTTCATGTATTTTGTGAAGCAATAATTAAGCAAAATAGTAGGTGTATGATAATTTAGCAAGTTATATAATAAATGTATTAGTAGGTGTAAAGTTCATGTAAAGTTTTTATAAAAGCTTGTAACCCATGATAGCCTGATCTTATGAACTAAATTTTAAAAAAAAATTATACACATGGAAAGGCATGAAATGATAAAGAATGTTTGATTAATTTCATAAGAGAGTTTATGAAGGACACATTTAGGTCATGGGACTCATCACAAGAACAAAGCCCCTCCCTTAGCGACGGGTCCAAATAGGTCGTTTAAACGATGAAGAACATCACTTAAGCGACATATTTGAAATGTGCTAAATGAACCTCCGTCACATTAAACGTTGCATAAGCTACAATTAATTTTGCATCGTTTACACAATGACAATAGCGACGGTTGCACACTAGAAAACGTCGCTTACACGGCATCACTTATACAAACGTTGTGTAAGCGATGGTATGGGAATTAAAAAAAAAACAAACAAATCAAATGGCTCTCTCGAATTTTGCATTCTTAGCATTGACGCCCTCAGCTACTTCAATCAGACAATTGATTAGCGCCGGCCTCCCGTCGCTTCTCCTCCCGTCATGTGCACCTTCACTCCATCTAGGTAATGCATCATGAGATTTGCTTTATTCTATTTTTTACAGATTTACAAGACCCTTGGCCCTTATGCGCAACCTCCTCTGTGCTCGGCTGCCTATGGGCAAGCTCTGTGCTTGGCCGCCTAGCTGGGCAAGTCCCCGATTGCTCACACACATGCATGCATGACCATGTAAATCATATTGAATCGGCACCAAACTTTGCACACACATGCCCTAGAATTTTGCACTCCTCTACTTGCCGCTAACCTTCTCTTTCATGCCTTGTGTCCCCTATGCCATTTGCGTGTATGATGGGTCAATTTTTGTGGCACACACCACATTATGAGTAGATGAACACTCATGATCCTTGGCGTGCTACCACTACCAACCTGACTAGTGGGAGATATACCTCCTAAGTCGATGTTCAAGCCACGGCTTGCAAAAAAATGTAATCTCTAGTGAATTTATTTTTCTTGACGTTTAACAGTGCATTCTTAACTAAGTGCTTGACATCGTGAGTCATGTTTGACACAAATCTTGACACTTTTCTATCGACCAAGATAGCTTCTAGCTTAGTCCTTCGAGCCACTTGTTCAAAAATGACATCCTTGGTACTATCAAAATCCAAAAGAAGTGTGACCATGTAATTATTTAGATGTCCCCCCCCAGCCTTAAACAACTCAGAATTACTAGCCTCCTTGACTAAATCCCAAGAACTACTAGCCATATAGTATTCTCCACTCTAGCTGGTGAACTTTGAAGCACACCAATATGGATAGCAAGTGAGACCCCCTCATGCTTAGCTTTTTGACCTCACACAAGGTTGAGACCCTAGTCTATTGAGCTTCAAACCTAGTGACTGTGGAAGCTAGAATTGGTGTGCTGCTATAACTAGAGTGTGCCCCATGGTTCACTCACTACTACTAACATTATTGGGACACTTCAACTTAGAATGGCCTACTACATGATGATAAAAGCATCAGTTCTCCTATGCCAAGTGGGCATCGATATCTCCCTCGAGTAGTAGTTAGCCCCTCTTCTTCTAAGCAATCAAAAGAAGCTACTATACTGGATTTTAACAAGCCTTTCCTTAGTCGGTCGGGTGTAGTGGTGGCAAACCAGATTCTTCTTGCCACCATGTGGTATATCACTTCTTGTTGGGACTTCTCACATGCATGCATTGATCAGGTTCAACGATTGATCTGCAACTTTCTGTGGGCTGGTGAGCATAAATTTGCACCCACTTTACTATGAGCTTTGGATCATCTCAGACCAAGCACCACTCCGAGAGGTGGTCGGTGTCAAAGGCTCACGTCGGTGGATGTGGAGGTGCTTTGAAGTGAAGTGGCAACGGATTATGAGGTGATGCAGGCTATGGTGACAAGGGTGCTGTGGTACCTGAGGTGGTAGATGAAGAGCAGAGAGGTCTGTCATCCCGAGTGGTGTAGTGGTGCAAGCTATGGTGTTGACAAGGGTGCTATAATACCTGAAGGTTGGAGGCTCTGGTGTCAAGGGTGCTGCATACTGTTATGGCTCACCCTAACCCTCCTTGAAACACATCCAAAAAGAGCTTACCTGGTAAACCGCAACTGTTGTGAGGATCTTTCCAATGGCTGAGCTCGTAAGCCTCAAGGTCTCCAAGCTCTATAACTCCTTGAGAAGTAATTCCACCACGTCTCCCGTGAGCATTGTCACACCGCCACATTGCACTACAAGTCCTCGTCTCTCCTCTCACCTCACTTTACTCACACACACTCACTAGCATGCATTAGGGAGAGAGATTAGCAAGAGGATTAGCAAGAGCAAGACTCAATTGCACAATGGGAGAGTATGTTGTATTATTCTGAGAGAAATTCACTTATATACATGGCCATAAGTGTTCACACTCACTTAAACTGTGGCCAGCCATGCACTTTAGGCTTATTTAAATTGTGGCCGACCGAGCACTTTAGGCTCTTAAGAGGCCTAATGCTATTACAATGACTACACTCATAATATATCCATGAAATACATCACTTAGTACTTCATCCTAACTTGCTACCACACGCTCTTGAAGCGGGAATTGACATAAATACTCCGTCACACCATTACGAGCACCCATCCAAGTTGTAGCTTTGGACACTATTGCTTCATATCTTGAATGTACGACCCTTTGGTGTATATACCGTGACTCCTTGATGTAAGATAACGGTGGTAGCTCTTGTTAATCCTAGAATTGGATTAACATTCCCCCCTTCCTGATGACGATCATGTCCTCGTGATCGTATTGAAGACTTTTGTGTGGGAGGAATGAATAAGCTTTGTCGATGGCTTTGATGTTGAATAACGTTCAATGGTCTGTGTTCCTCTAGAAGGAATAAGAAAAACTAGTTAATAAATGAAGAGGTTAGTGGTGTATTGGGAATTCCTAATGAGGTGGGGTGTTTTTGCGAATGATTGCATTTTTATATTTGTGTGAGCCGTTTTTTTTTTGGCTCACTTCGTTTTTGACAATCATCTCGAAGGTTACATGTGATTTTTGTTAGTGGGGACACTAAGAGATGTTAATAATGGGAGAGAAGAGAGAGAAGGATCCGGAGAAACGTAGACTTAATCATCAGAACGAGATGGTGATCCTCATTTGATTCATTGAAGCGACATTCATCATTTGAAGTAAGAGTAGGACCTGATCCTGTCTTCTTCTTCCCATGTGCTTTTTATGTTTTTATGTATATTTAAGTGCTCTTAAAAGCAGATTTTCATGAAGTACAATAATTGAGTCATATAGATTCTTATTGAACTGTTCTGTGTGAAGTAGCGACTTGTTGGTGAGGATTGAAAGAGTTACGTTGACTTGCGATGCTAATATAGATATCTTCACTAAGGATTGAAGATCATTGATTTGTGAAGATGGTGGCATCGTTTGGAGAGGTTTATAATTTAAGAAACATAACAGGCAATGGGTTGTACCATTGACCAAGCTTTCGCCCACCATGGCCCCCCCATCCAGAGATGTACCTTGAAGTTGTTGATGGTGAGGCATTGGTGCAAATGTTCTCTAGTGCATGAGTATGGATTCGTACTCATGGAGCAGCTACTACATTAATTTAGCCAAAAGAATAGTAAGCAATAAGCTTAACAAATATATAGTGGCTATTGTGTGATATGGCTTAATCCATGATGACTTAAATCGTGAAAGTGCAGGATCTTAAGCCTTGAGATGGAACTCCTTGAATTTATAAATTTTGACCTCATTTTTTTTCTCCACGTGAACTCCTAAGACGTGAAACACTGAGGCGGCCTGAAAGACCAGACGTGAATGTCATGACGTAAAAGTGCACATGTGAAAGTCATGACGTGAAGATCTAAGATGTGAAAGTGCAGACGTGAAAGTCATGACATGAAAGAGCAGACGTTAAAGTCATGACATGAAATAACAGACGTGAAAGTCATGACGTGAAATAGCAGACGTGAAAGTGATGATGTGAAAGTATAAACATGAAAGTCATGACGTGAAAAAGCAGACGTGAAAGTCATGATGTGAATCTACAGAGACCGAGCAACTGTGTTTGCACATGCTTAGGATGGATCATTTATCATTTCGAGAGGGGTGACAAGAGCATTGTTATTTTGTTCCTGATGTGCTCTCTTAAGTCTCCGTATTTGATCTTGAATTTGTTGCTGAAATGATGTTGAGACAGTAGGGAAGACTGCTGATTGTTTGCTTGAACAGACAAGCTCTTGTGTTGGTGTTGGATGCACGAGAGTGGTTGAGGGATTTGCTTGTTGTTTCTTGGGCCTCCATTCTTGTCGAACTTTTGGTGTGAAGTTGTTGGGGTTGAAGTCGGTGGTGATGTTTTCTTCACATTGTTCGATTTTGGCAACCATATGATGGAATTACCATCATAGTATTTTTGTTGCTGAAGCACATGCACAGGTACCCATCTTTGATGAACACTATAATTTGGTGGCCGATGTGCTTGGTGTTGAGGCTTTCTTCTTTGTGCAAGCTTAGGGGACTTTGTGATGCACTTGGGAAACTAAGCTGACTCCTTGCATAGGTTTTTGTGGACGGTGTTGTGGAGTACTCTTATTCTTGCTTGGCTTTTGAGTGCTTCGTTGAGGAAGAGGTTTTGATTGTCGAGGCACCCAAATTTAATTGGCACCTTCGTAGTAGCCTTGAGCTACAAGTAGCTGCTTCTCCACCCATATTTTGATACTATTAAGATATCTTGATTGTGGTTGTCATGGTGGAGTTTTCTTTTGGGTTGATGTGGAAGGTTTGGGGCCCTCCTTGACTTTGGTTTGTGGTGAGGCTGCAGGTTTGAGACTCATTGGTGGCATTGTTGATGATGAGGTTAGAGTCTCTTGTGGAGTGGTTGTCTCCTTTGGTGAGGTTTGTCTCATGAAGATGCATAGGAGTCGGGGCCTTTCCTTTGAGTTCCCTGTTAGAGTTAGATGGTTGGGCTCTGGGAAATTCTCCAGGAATAGCTGTTGATTGCGAGGTTTTGGCATCGTACTTCATAGGTGGGGATGGGGTTGATGGAGTAGAGACTTTATCGGAGTTGGTTGTCGATGGAGATGGTAGGTTATGGAGTAGAGGCTTTATCGAAGTTGGTTGTCGACGCAGATGGTAGGTTATGGTGTAGAGGGGCTTTTGGGGAAGAGGCTTGTATCCTTTTGCATTCAACATCATAGATATCCATTGAAGTTGGATCCTCTTCCTCGTAGTATGGTATTGTCAACTTCTTCTCATTGACCATCATGATGACTCTATCGCTTAGCAAATCACAGTGGTGCTTCGGCAGCAACAGTCCATTTATGTCCCAAGATCAAATCTGCTTCCAACACATAACCACAAAAAACTTGCAAGTGAGGGGGTTAGTTTCAATATACATTGTATGTTCAAAGTACCCCAGACATGGCATATTCAAGTCTTGGGTAAAGGTAATCCTTTCAGGATGTGCCATGAGTGTTGGTTGACCTAACATATCCCATAGCTCGAGAGTCATGAGATTGTGTTCTCGTGTTGGTTAAAGCTGTGCGTGAGCTCTGTGATTTTATTTGCAATTTTCAATCCAACCAAAATCCTAGGGATCTTTTCAGTAGTAAGATGTGTTGGAAGTTCCAGCTCTTGCAAGGTTTCGTCCTCCCCTAATAGCAATTGTACATTGTATGCAGGAGTGTTCAAGGTTACTATTTGCATGGATTCATCTAGTGAATACAACGATGCACTTAAAAAAGGTCCACCAAGGATGACATCATGCTCAAGGGAATCTAGGGTGACATAAAATGTAAATTCCATATCGCCCATCGATTGTTTGAGTAGTGTATCTAAAGTAACTTGGAACTTCAATGTTTTGTTCATTGGGTCCTTTTGCAAGACTATTACTTGTCAAGGTAAGTTTAGGTTGTCCCAATGACACATAAGTGTCTATTGTCTTGCTCGAGGACTAATCAATGCAAGTTTGGCTGAACATCATTGCCTGTAGGGAAATCCAACCATATCATGATAAAATCTTCCAAAGGAACCATGGGTGTTTCAGTTAATGTTTCAGCTTCAGATCCTGTGTCTGTTTCATATCCCATTCACTTTCATCCTCTGTTTGGGTCTCAGCTTTTTCAAAAGTACCCAATGCGTACAATGGCACACTTGGCCCTCTGACAATTCTTAATGAGGACTGTTTGGAAACTTGCGAATCCTGACATTCCTAGTTTATGTAGTTTGTTATGTCCTTGTATAAGCCATGAAAGGTACAAGTGTTGATGTGATTTTGGCTTTATCATCGAGGTTTTGAGAGATTGTTTTAATCTTGTAAGGGAATTATCAAATTCCTTACGTGCTTTCTCAAGCCTATAGTTCGTATAGTCTATGCAATTGACTCTTCTGTAGAGAGTATGTCTTCATCTTGAAAGGGAAAACGGTACTCCTCTAGGCTTTGTATCTTGGTTGCTGGTTTAGGTTTGGCATTATGTGGGCTCAATCACAACCAGTGACCCTCTAAGACATTCAACCATGCTAAGCATGCACTCTTGAGCTCGTTTGTTGGCGTTTTTCATATGTCATGTGATCATTATTATGCATTTGGGGTGGTTGGGTGGATTCTAGTTTCTTGATTGGTCTATGTGGTGCACTAAGCGAAGAGTAAGAACTTGTCTCATCCTCACTTAGTGATGTACTAGAACTTGTTTCATTCTCTGACTTTCTTTGGTTTGTGAGTTTTTCATTATGTTTACCCATGCGACGAGATCGAATTTTCTTTTGGGTTTTTGTATCCTCTGTCGCACATATGGGTGTTGAAATTTGTGTGGTGGTCTTTGATGTGGATGCTTTTGCATCATGTATAGCTTTTGGCTCTTTTGTGTTTATGTCCCCTTTTGGGTTTATGTCCTCTACAGAATCCTTTTGTCTATCGTTTACTTCGACCTTGGTTTTGATAGTTTTTTGTCCTTTGTCTTTCTTGGTTTTAGAAGGTTTTGTTTTCACTTTTGGGTTCTATTTTAAAGCATGTCCTTCTACCCATGTTAAGGTATTGTCTTTTGCGTTCTTTTTGACTGTTTGTCATGCCTTGGCTTGTAAACATGTTTGTCATGCCTTGGCTTGTAAACATGTAAGCACATTCAACCTGGCACCATGGCCGATTGCCCATTTTCTACACTTAAGATGTTAAGAGTTGTATCAATACTAATAAACCCATTACTAGTCAACTCTTCATCTTATGTGAGAATTTACTCATTTTTGGGAGATTTTCTTTTATTCTTTGCCTTTTTCTCTCATCCCAACACTTGGATTAACCCTATTGGCCCTTCTTGACACTCTTTGGACCTTAATAAGAATTTTTCTGAAATTATATACCCCTAGGCCAAGATGTCCAATTCACATATTCAATTAATTTCTAATGCACATTGGAAAACTCTTTTTAAGATTCTGTTTCAGGGGATCTCTTCTATTGATTGGGAGAAAATTATTATCCAAAAATATTTTAAAACTTTATCACCTCTTTCTAGAATATTTTCTCTCTCTAGGCAAAAAACAAGAAAAAATAATGTTTTCTTGCATTATGAAATAGGGGATGATTACAGAGACTGAAGGGGAGGTTCTTATACCTTTACATCTCAAAATCTAAAGGGAGGAATCTTACAGTACTCATAGCACTACCATTGAACGAGCTCCTCATCACTTGCATCTAGGTGTACCATCTCTAGCCTTGCAATTCATCCACATGATGTGCAACTACTCTCCACACAAGGGAGGTTATAAAGGGTGGCATCTATGCGTTCACACAAAAGAGAGTGGGTGAATTCAAAAGTACTCTGAGGTAACTCTATATGCCTAAAAAGAGAACGGAACACATCACCAAAATTCAACATATTATTAACATAAACATGTGTCACGTTCTCATGCATACCTCATGAACCAAGGCTTACACCCCTCAAATGACCTTTGTCCAATTTTAAGGTCTGGAAATGATGGAAAAAACTAGGAACACAGCTCAGTTTGGATCATCTCAAGAAATCCAATACCGTGCCCAATGAACACACCTCTTGTTGTTGCGACTCTCTTGCACAAAGCTCTTCTAGAATCTAGTGGGCACTACAATTCTCATCCCAAATTCTTTCTATTAAGGTTCTAGTGGTTTCATCAACTAGACAATCATGCCTAGGTGCACGACCACTACTCACCCATACACACACACACATACACATGCACACATACATGCATACACATGAATGCACATGCATACATGCACACATGAACACACACACATACACACTTGCACATATAAACACATATGCATACACATGGCATGCACACCTAATAGTACATGCACACACACTTAGACGTACACACACTCGCTCACATGTATACACATACACTCATCTACACAAACATATGCATAGAGTTTCACGTTTGTATATGCATACATGCACATGTACACTAACCTACACACACACACACACACACACACACACACACGCATGCATGGACACATGTGCACACATAGAGATATGCACATCTACACACACACACACACACACACACACACACACCCAAGCTTACACATACACATGCATGCATGTGCATGCACATAAGAACAAACATATACACACACTCACATACACAAGCAAGTACACATGCACACGTATGTATACATAGGCGCACACACATACACATTTGCACGTGTACATGCACACACTCTCACACATATGCACGTACACATGCACACACATCCAAGCGTAGCTACCCTATAAACCTAGCCTTTACGTGGAGAAAGGAGAGGGAGAATTTTTGAAAAGGAGAAAGGAGAACTTTTGGAAAACGAGAAAGGAGAAGAGAAGACATACATAGATAAATACATACATACACACACACATGTATATATTATGTATGTAAGTATATATATATATGTATGTATCTATAGGTATGTAAGCATGTATATATATGTATGTCGACCACACACACATGTATCTGCACACACACGCATATAAACACACACACTCACACGCATGGACACACATGTACACACACACATATATGCACACTTACACACACACACATTCAATCTTGCACATACACAAGTACATGTGCACACATATATACCTAGACGTAAATGCATACACATTTGCACATGGATGCACACAATCACACACACATATGCATGTGCACATACATAGATAAAAAAAAGATTTACACACGAATATATTCACATGCTCACACACACGTACGTGC